>NC_082649.1:89562671-89863921 GCF_028023285.1 Balaenoptera ricei
GCTCAGACCTGCTTTCTCGTTCCAGACATCTCTAGCAGCGGTGTGCCAGGACATCCAGAGCAGAGAGGACCAGGCATCCGATTTCAGCAGGGAGGCAAGTGCAGAACCCCGCACCTGGGAGGCCAGCACTCAGCCCGTGGCATCTCCCAGGAGCCCTCCTCAGAACCGGAAGGGCAATTTCTGCAGTGAGATGGGGCAGCACAGAGAGAGGAGGGAGTTCCTTCTTACACAAACCAGGCAAAATTGAATCTTGTATTGAAAAGAAAAAGGGCATTTCATCCAGCCTTTAAATTTATTCTTGCAAGTTTACAAATGCTATTTGGCTCTAGATAGATAGATAGTAGATACACACACACACACACATATATTTTCTGTCCTAACGGAAACTTAAAAATGGAGGCACTTCTGACAGACAAAAGATTCAGTCTTTCCTTCAGGCTTTTCACTTCTTCCACAGTTATTTCCAGGGAAAGTTCTCAAGGCAGCTGGCAATGACGGATGCCACAGGCATATTTCCTAAAAGCAGACCAACTATTTAACTGAGAAATGAAGTTCACTGTAGGGAACGGGTTCAGCACAGTGAATACTTGGGGCTATGACACAGGATATCTCATACTTTCACATCTGAAACAGACTCTTAAGACTGACTGCAGACCAACACGCACGCAGCAAGGGAAGAGCACTCTCCTGCCTAACTCAGATTCTGGACTTTCAGTTGTTATTATCAAAATAAATACCTTTTCATTATAAAAAAATTAAAGACTACAACACGTATAATGAACTGGCTAAAGTTCTCTACCCTCACCCAACTCGACCGCCAACCAGCAGTCAACCGTGTGCTTGTCCAAACTGCTGTTCTACCTCTATGTGTGTTATTATTATTTTACACAGATGAGACCACATGACACATTATGTTTTAAAACTTGCCCTTTTTTACTGCATCTGAAACTGTTATGCATATTCGAACTGTAAAGAAAACTGTAAAGAAAAACTCTCAAAGGCACCGTTCCTTCATCGTGCCACAATATTCCGTTTTACTGAAATTTTGCCACTGACTGTCTTGAATCTCCACCATCTGGACTTTTTCCTGAAACAACCGAGTCAAGAAGATGCCTTGGCATTTAGAAAAAGTGTAAGAAAATATGCTGTATCATCAGGTAGTTGGTTTTATTTTGCGAAGGAAGGAACTGTGTGTTGGAGTTACTGTCAGTAACATTTTCTGGGGAGCTTATTATGAGCCGGCATCAACCTGTGGTCTGTTTCCTTACAGATTTCAGAATGTGCATGAGATCTGATATGAAAACTGAACCCGATTCTGTAACCTTTTCATCAAAATCTCCACAGCTGCTTTCCCCATTTCCAAGTACTCGCACACATATCTACAAAATATCAACAACAAAACAACAGAAACAATTTGCAAGGGAAACAAAATGAAAGAAGAAACATCCACTTAGGTTATTCTGTTCATTTCCCAGCATGCCTTCCCACACTGGCGTTTAATAACAAGTAAAAAGCCAACTGCTAACTTTCACTGAGCCCAACTAGCACCTGTGTCTCGTGCCAGGGTATAAGTGGGGGCAGGTATGCCGGACCCGCCCACTTCCCTGCCCAGGGATGATGGTCCTCAACATACAGCATCTTTATCTATTATGCTTTATGTCCGGTGCCTTTGGAACCCCTTTCAGTAACGCCATAAGAGGTGGTGAGGAGGGCACCTTCTTCCTCCGTAAGGTCATAATCTGAGAATCTGAGTTTAAGAAACCCTTTGGAGAAGGGCAGATCGCCCTGTGAAAAGATCCTGTCAGCTACTGCTGTAAAGGTTACGAATACCAAGTTTTGATAAAACATTGTATCACTTTAGCTATCTACAGAAAAAACACAAAACGGACCAAAGTTTAGACTGCTCAGAAATGCCTGAGTGCCTGGGACATACATAGCAATTCTGCTTGCATTTAAGTACTTAAAAGAGGAAGGAAGTGTAGTGGACCAAGCCAGAAGGAACTGCCGATATTCACCCATTTTGACCTACAACAAAAGGACACTGCACATGGCTCACCCTAGCAGTTCTAGCCCTCGAGACATTCTCAACTAGAAATGACTCAAACATGCAGGCAAAAACCCCAGATCTCTAAACTTCTTGGCCACAGCAAAATTTTGATAAAAATGCTTTTTCCTCAAAGCCTTAGATTCTAATGTCGGGGTTTGGCTGCGTGCAATGGCAGAGTTTTTTTTACACATGGTAGTGGAAGGGCTGAGGGGAGTTAGCTACGGGGTGAGTCGGGAGGAAAGTCACCACTTTTTAAAAATATGTATTAAAATCTGTATTTAAACAAAAGACAAGTGAGCAGGGAGCTATTCGCCTTACTTAAGAAATATCTGATATAAGAAATAGTGCATTTTAAATGCTAATTTCCAAAAACTGTTCAAAACACAATTCAATTTGCAAATATTGAATTCAAATTCACCTATAGCGAGGCCTGAGGTACAGGGGCTTTGCACACAATTTAGGCTAATACGATTAAGGAGTAGTATATCAAATTGGGATTGATCACTCTGAATCAAATTCATCAGTCCTATTTACATGAGATGAGGCTGGTGCAATGAAAACCAAAACTTCCATGGGCCTGGGAAGAGTGAGAACTTCCCACTGCTATTCAAACTGGAAATTAACCAGCTGGTAGGTTACCAGTTCTGACTCTTGACCATGACTTGCTTGATGACTTTCAGTTCAGGGAAAGTCGTCACTTTTTGAACAAAACCAAAGGTCCAGGCTCACCACCTGGCTCTGACACTCTCCATGTGACCACTGGGATGGAAGCTCCGTCCACAAGAACAGAAGCTGTGTGAGGGCAGGGACTGCTTTTGTCTGGACGCTACTTCCCCAGCACCTAGAATAAGACCACACACAGGGAAGGCACTTCATACCTGTTCAATAAATGAGCAAATCAGTGAATGGATCACACTGGGCAAAATTCACTGGATGAACGTCAACTATGATTTCTCCACCTGGAATGACAGTACTGAGAGACCCAGGGAAATTAAACAGACTGTGTGTATAGCGTTGGTTTATCTGTAAACCTCAGATAAACAAATAGATTGTGTGTATAGTGTTTGTTTATCTTCCAAACCTTTTATGTCTGGAAAGTAAGGACCAGCTGGAAGCAGCACAGAATGAAGAAAATCTCACCTGTGCTCATGCAGCCAGTGGTCCTTACTATGTAGCAAAATTCAAGCCACTTGAAGGTACTTTGGCAATGGACTGACAGCGATCTGTCCTCAGATCACAAAAGTACTGGCTTATTCACTTTGAGAAATAACTAACCAAATAAACCCAGCACACTCAGGCCAGGTCCTTTCACCAGTGAGGAAAGAGCTTCAACACAAGCATCTTTGGTAAAGGTTTTCCCTGCTATGGGATTTCAGGTGAAGCTCAGATTTCAAGGTTTCACAAGCGGTAACTCAGACTCTTTACCAACTCGCCTAAACATTTTACAATTGCTGTTAAGTATTCTTAAAATTCTGCTAAGAATGGTTCCCCCACTTACACGTACACAAAATGTATACATATAATATTTAATTATATTGTCTTCATGTTGAAACTAAGCATGGACTTTATCAAATTCTTCATACTGGAAGATAAAGAGTGCTTCTGCAGAAATATCCTTGGAGTCCATGTAATTTATGAATAAGTGGATGGCTGGTACCACAGTGTATGCGTCCACAGGCAGAAATAAACGCACTGGAAAGAGCCTGAGTTCTGCAGCTGGGAGGAGCGGTAAGAACATTCAGGCCCAGCTCCGCTCCCCACTCCCTGCCTCTGCATTTCCACGTGCCCAGCTTCTGGCCCCCGAAAGGCCCAGCACCATCCTGACAGAGGAGGAGAAACAAGCCGAGACGTGCAGAGACAAGGGCGGAATTCCTTCCACCCCACTCATGCCAACAGCCCAAGCGAGGAATCCTAAGCTCTGCAACGGCTTTCCATTAATTCATCATCCTTAGGATTGAGGAGGAAAATCCCCCCCCACCTCTCACCAACCCACCTCTAGAAACAGGTTGACTCATTTCATGTCTGTGGTTTGACAGAGTAGAAGCTCTGCAGTCTTCGTGGCAGTAGGTAGTTTTTTTCCTTAAAGCTTATAAGCCTTTCTTTCTTTCTTTTTTTTAAATGTATATTGCACTGTCTGATCAAGCCTAGAGCTTTCTTTCTTTTTTTTTAATTAATTAATTAATTAATTTATGGCTGTGTTGGGTCTTTATTTCTGTGCGAGGGCTTTCTCTAGTTGCGGCGAGCGGGGGCCACTCTTCATCGCGGTGCGCAGGCTTCTCACTATCGCAGCCTCTCTTGTTGCGGAGCTCAGGCTCCAGACGCGCAGGCTCAGTAGTTGTGGCTCACGGGCCTAGTTGCTCTGCGGCATGTGGGATCTTCCCAGACCAGGGCTCGAACCCGTGTCCCCTGCATTGGCAGGCAGATTCTCAACCACTGCGCCACCAGGGAAGCCCATAAGCCTTTCTTGATGAAGAAAAATGAAGACAGACACAACACTCCAAAATGTCATAAAATGATGGCCACGCTACCCCGAAGCCCTGTTTACGGTTGTGGGTGCTTCAGCCACCACCCCAGCAAAAACACAGAAGTCACGGGTGCAAAGTAAACAGCTTGGTAAGAATCTGTGGCCACGCAAGTCTGAGAGAGAGAACTTGGGGACCGGTGAGTGGACAGAGGTGGGGCTGGCTGCAGAGATGCTCTCTGAGCTCTGCACCCGGCAGAGGCCCGCAGCTCCTCTGTCTGCTCTCAGCTCCCCGGCCAGAGGGAAGAGGCTTGGCTGCAAAACCACCGTGTGGAGGCAACTGGCTGCCTGCTCCAAGGGCAGCAGAGGGGAGACCGAACTCACTGCCATTTGGGGTGCAAGTGGCACGAGGGCCGCTTCCCTGGCACCCTCAAAAGGGGGCAGAGAGCCTTCTCTGTTGTTGCTGAAGTTGTGAGTCCACTGAAGTGTAGTGAATAAAACCCTGAAGCTTGGTTTTATTTATTCTTGGCAAGTCCCGACTTCCTGGTTCTAAGGGGATGGAGGAGTGGCGGGGAGGGGGGCTGGTTAAAAGTCTCATAAAAAGGCTCCAAATGCTTCTTGGACACCGAAGAGCTCTTACAAAACTACATTTTGATGAGCTACATGTAAATGAATCAAAAACATATGGATCTCATTTCCTCCATAATACACAGGGGTTTAGGAACGAAGAGGTAGGGGAGGACTTCGCGAGATGAGTCCGGGCTCTGGCGAAAATGTTAAAGGGCGGGGGGAGCTTCAGACATTTGCTAAACCTGGATTAAGATGAAGACTACAACCACACCCACCCCCTCCTCTATGGGCCTTTGGGATCCACCGGCCAACTTTAAATGCTAGTGAGAGACAAGCAGGACTACATACCCCAGAGTGACAAGCACGGGGGTCTGAGGCTTTCTCTGATGAGGCTGGGTGACTTGGAAGTGCTCTGGAACCAGCTGAAAATTACTGGATATTTTGGGGGCTGCTGGGAATCATGAAGCAGAAGAGTGGAAGGTTTTATGTCCCTAGGATTCCACTAAAGGGAACGGGGGCGGCATTACCGTAAGAGGTGTCCCACCGAGGTACCATAGCAAAGAAGGAATCCTACTTTTGAACACTCACCAACTGGAGATTCTTCGAAGCACCTCCTCTTGGAGGCTTGACTATCCCACCGAGAGCTTGGTCGGTCCCCTTAAATCCCCGGGATGCAGGCAGGGGAGGGGCGCGCGGGCGGGCATCCACACTACGTACAGCAGTGCTTTCGGCCGCGGCCTTTCACACATGCGTTTTATTAAGCTAATGAATTATGAGAGGGTAATAAAGAAGCGAGGAGTAAATGAGGTTTCTGGAGTGAGGGTCATTCACTCAACACCTGGTTTGGCCAAAACTTAAACGGACTGCTTTAATTTTACCTGTCAGAAAGCTAGTGGCACGTCCAAGTCGAGAAAAGCGATCTTGCCAAAGAAGAGACAAACAAATAAAACAAAAAGCAGGGAAACAGTTGCAGGCGAAAGAAGACCTACAGAGAAATGGCAAACAGGCAGATGGTACAAAAACAGTAGCGAGAACTGAGGAGAAAGAATGTTCAAACAGCCGGAAAAGAGAGAAAATGGTACGTAAAGTGGCACCTGCCCCGCCATCAGGCACGGAGCTGGCTGTCTGGGGAGAACATCAAACATCCCCAGAACCATTTTCTTTGATAGTTCACATGCTTGGTGGCTTATCTCTTCTCGCCTCTGAACACAAGTACAATCACTTTCTGATGATAATCATGTTCAGCTTAATTACACAGAGGTTGCACTTGGACATTTCCTTCCTTAAAGCTGAAGTGATGCCATTATTTTTCATTTAATTGCAGAATAAGGGGTGCTCTGTTCATGCAGTCCAGGAATTGCTAAGACAACAATGGTGAATAGCCATGGCCGTGCACAACTTCAATTTTCATGATTACTATTAATTAAGGGTCTGTTAAAGGGATAGAATGGGCTCTTTTCTTCTCTATCAGCCAGCATAGGGACTTTCCCCAAGAGAAGCTGCATGGCAGGAAGGAAGAGTGAGTCAGGCTGTGCCATGGCTTGGGTTCAAAGCCCAAGCCCACAGGCCCAAGATGGACACGGAACAGCCGCTTTTACAGGTTCGCTCTTCCATAAAGGTCGCGGGAAGATAAGTGGACGGTGAGGCAGGAAGCCACGCTCTAGGGACATGGCAGAGCTGGCATCCTCAAACATCAAATGTTTCGTCATAGGTGTTTCACTTAAGGACTGAGGGAAGTGTTTGCAAAAGGAAATAGGAAAAGTCCTAAGAGTTGGACAAAGAGAAATTTACGGAGTCCACTTAAATAAGAAATATACACGTCTAGTCACAGACTGTACATTCTGCAGCTAAAATGTTCTCTTTTGGGGGCCAAGGGCCATGTTTTGTATTCATCTTTGCACTTCTGTGCCATGTTTCATGTTCTCTAGAACATTAAAAGTGTTTCCATTTCATCTTTTCCCAAGCTACATGTCTCAGGAAAGCTGCACAATCTGTGGGTAATTTGCTAGCCTGAGCAATGATTCTATAGACCCTTGCAACATTTTCTACTTAAAAAACAAAGCAAAAAAACTTCTAATCTGCCTTGAATCCAGTTCCTTTCAGATTCTAGGTCTCGAGTTGCCTGCTAGTGAGGATACTGGTTTAAAGAAAAAACTAATGGTCCAACTCGCCTAGGAAAAGAGAAATGGATTTTTTTTGTTTTAATTATTTATTTTTGGCTGCATTGGGTCTTTGTTGCTGCGTGCGAGCTTTCTCTAGTTGCGGCGAGCGGGGGCTACTCTTCGTTGCGGTGCGCGGGCTTCTCATTGCGGTGTCTTCCTTGTTGTGGAGCACCGGCTCTAGGCACGCAGGCTTCAGTAGTTGCGGCTCGTGGGCTCAGTAGTTGTGGCTCACGGGCTCTAGAACGCAGGCTCAGTAGTTGTGGCGCACGGGCTTAGTTGCTCCGCGGCATGTGGGATCTTCCCGGACCAGGGATGTAACCCGTGCCCCCTGCATTGGCAGGCGGATTCTTAACCACTGTGCCACCAGGGAAGCCCAGAAATGTATTTTAATATTTGTGCCTAAAGTGGTTGTTCTACTAAAAGCAATGCTGGCTATTTGTATAGGCTTTTTTTTTTTTTTTTAATAGAATCATATAAAGCTATTGCAAAGCTCTCTCGAGGCGAGAGGTCAAAGCAGGTTCCCAGAACCAGCAGCATTAGCATCACCTGGGAACTCAGAAATGCAGAATCTGAGACCCCACCTCAGACCTACTGCACTAGGAATTCTGGGGGTGCGGCCTGGCGGTCTGTGTTTTCATTAGCTCTTCAGGAGATTCCGTGGCATGCTCAAGTTTCAGAATCACTGCTCCAGGGCACTAGTTCTCAATCCTGGCTGCGTATTATTAACGCCTGGAGAGCTTTAAAAACTACCAATAGCTGATCCCACTCCAGATCAATTAACCAGAACTCTCTGAAGGTGGGACACGGGCTTCAGTCTTTATTGAAAAGCTCCCCAATTGATTTAGTGCACAGTCAAAATCAAAAACCACTGTTGCTGGTGAGTAGACCTGCTCTGTGCAGTTTCAAGGTAAATCTCACCGCAGCAGACATTTTAGTGACCACAAAGCAACTTAATTATTGCAGATTAAGTACTACTTTCTAAAAATAAAGGGCTATTTATATACTGTGGCTTCGACCCAAAGAAGTCTTTCTCTAACATCAAGTTTGGGTATTAGAAAGAAATACAAGTGCCAGGGATCTGGGCAAGGAGAGGATGGATGAACGAATGTTCAAGAAAATAAATACTAATGAGAACCTACTGTATAGCACAGGGAACTCTACTCAGTGCTCTGTGGTGACTTAAATGGGAAGGAAATCGAAAAAAGAGGGGATATAGGTATACATATAACTGATTCACTTTGCTGTACAGCAGAAACTAACACAACATTGTAAAGCAACTATACTCCAATAAGAATTGATTTTAAAAATAAATAAACAATGTCGGCCTCTGGGCCTGCATCAGAAATCAGCAGATTTGTGGAGACAAGGGTCATACGGACAGTGATACTCCAAAGTGTCCCTGCCCTGCGGAAACAGGATGTTCTTTTTAATGTTTACAATGAGAGTACCAGAAAGAAAACTAGTTAAGGCTGAACAGTACAGAAAAGAGTTCTGGATGCTCTCAAGGAACCACGGTTTATTTTTCTGATTCTGTCATCCTCCCAGTCGATGTTTAAAGTGATAAACGGTAAAGTCATTCACTTAAGTTCAAGTGAAAGGAGATGACATGAAGATGGAAGCCAGTCCGACATCACTGTGTACGCAGGGTTTCCACCGGCTGCCGCTTCGGGAGAGACTGGTCCTGGCTCAGAGGCTCAGGCAATTGAGAGCAGACCTGCCGCCAACCCCAACATCTCCTTACAGGCGGCAACTGCCCATTTGCAGCATCTGAAACACGACCCACACTCATCACAACCCAGGAAGGCAGTGCTCTGGTCTGACTCAGTTTCTTCACCTGTAAACTGAGATGTTTACCTCACTTCCCACTCCCTTCAAAGGAGATCATGCTTGGGAAGCCCTGCTGTACACAGTAAAGTTTTTATCTTCAAATTCTTTAGAAATAGGTTCAAGTGTGTACTTCTGCATAGCAGCTCCTTTCCCTTATTTCCCACTGTTGATCTTTACCAATACCCCCCATATTGAATAGCCTACTCCAGTAAATATACTCTTTGTTCCTAGACTGCAGACTGTAAACTTGCCACTAGACGCTCTTCAGTTTAGGTTCCAGTATAGTTCATGTTCATCTCAATGTGATAGTTCACAAGGAATAGAAATAGTAAAGCACTGTACTTGCAACACAGACTCTGAGATCAGACCAACAGAGCCCCACACTGGCTGCTCCACTTACAAGCTGTGTTACCTTAGTAAGGATCATTTTGACTTGAAGCCTCAGTTTCTGCATCTGTAAATGGGGATAGTAATATTACCCACTTGAGGGCTACTGTAAGGAATGAAGGAATCCGTTTTTCCTACCTGATTCTTAATCTAAGAAAATGCCTGCCTTAATTCCAGAAATAGTCGTTAAAAATGCATAGAGACAGCAAAGTCAGACACCAGCTTTAGCGGAGGCCTTACATGTCTGGGGATGGAGGGGATGGGATCAGCCAGAGCTGGAAATTGGTTGACATCTTCCACCACAGTATTTCCCCCTTAAAAAACTTTCAAGACTATGGTAAAATGTCAACAATTACTAGACTACGCCCACATCAATGTTTTAGTCACTCTTTACAGAATTTGAGTATATTTAAATCTCGAGTATAATATCTTATGAAAAATAAATTTAAGGCAAGCAAAAACAGAAAAGCATGCACAAAACCTTTAGATTTGGTCACGTGCGAAAAAAATGAACACCAACTCATAAACTATACAGAAATTATGTTTTTACCTATTTTCCAAAGTTACAGTATTACCGATTTTCAGTTTAGGTTTAATTCTGTCACTTCTATATTGTCGCTACGTAAGGAAATGTGTATGTGTTTTGAGAGACGGATACTGAAGTACACTTCAGTACAGAAAGTGAAAAAAGAAGAAAGGAGGGAGGGAGGGAAGAAGGAAGCAAAGAAAAGCAAATGTTGCAAAAATCATGATCTGTATTGAATGCAAGTAACGGTTACAGTTGTTCAATGTTCCTTTGGCTACACTTGAAACACACATAATTATTTTTCCTAAGTCTAATATTAGAAGCCTACAGATAAAATCCTGAAAGCGGTAAAGGAACATATTCATTGGGCGCTACAACCTTGAAGCAGCAGACTAATAATCCTTTTGTTACACGTTATTTATTTTTTCACAGCATCACAACGGCCGTTATGTACCAGGGAAGAACCTGAGGCCCAGAGAGGGTTAGTAACTCACTTAAGGCCCATTGCTGGGAGGCAGCTGAGCTGAAATACCCCATCCGTGTCTCACTGTGATGCCCGTGGTTGTCCAGGTCCCTTCACTGTCGCTCCTTCCTTGTGGACCGTCCCCTCCACTTTAGTTCAGGGACAACTTCTGTCTGCAAAGGGAAATACCCCAGCCCCCTGGAGCACATTCACCTTCCAACTTCCTTCTCAAGCCCCCTTCTGTTCCCACAGTCACTCCTCTTCTCTGGACCTTGGTGTCCTTTCCTCAACATTTCCTCTTGGATTTCTTGAGGGAATTAAAGGAATAAATGTGTGCATGTATGCCTACAAGCCTTAGCACAGTCCCTGGATATCGGAAGTGCTAAATAAACAATCACTGCTGTACTGGTGATTAGGTACTAGTTAGCCCAGTAACTGCCTGCCACTCAAAAGCTTTTCCCTATGAAGTGTCTCAGTGACTAACTTTAATTGGAGAGTAATCGTATCTAGACAGGAGGTTTACCGAGGAATTCACACAACCACCTCATTTGTTCCTCATGACCCTAGAAAAGTAGGGTATTTTCTTCCCGAAGAAAAGCACGAACTATAAAAAGCAGATATTTCTGGTGTGTATGAGTTTTGTGTGTGTGTGTGTGTTTGTGTGCGCCCATGATAGTTTTCAAAAGGACATTTCATTTTTTTTTATCAACTAGATTCTGCAGAAACTAAGAGAAAGACTATATGAAAAATTACTGCTAAGACATCACTATTTGTGTAATTCAGTGAATTCTAACTGGACTGATCTAGATGTCTGCCTATGGAATATTTGCCCAGAGAAAATAGGTGCCACTGCTTGGGAGAAGTATGATGGATAAACTGTTTGGAATTTGAAGATACTCAGATGTGGTATTTGGAAAACAGCTCTTCAGAATTAAGGTAAATGTTTCTATTCTTGGATAAACAGAGCACATTCGTCCAGAGCAGAGTTGCTCAGCATGATGACTCATGCGTTCTCAGCAACGCAGCACTCGGGAACAAGCAAGTCTACTAACTGCTCACCGCTGTGGGCTGGGTCTCCGGTGGACTGATGACCTGAGGTGACCTGAGCTCCAATAACCTAAAGAGGCAAAACTGACGTGTAAAGTATAATAATTAAAGGCTAAGGCAGAGGCTACAAAGAGAGGAAAGCATTTTGAGAATGTAAATGGTAGTATAAAGATAATTAACATTCTTTAAAACATTATCTCATTTATTCTTCATGACTGAAGTAAGAAGTATTATCCCCATTTTATAGATGAGGAAGCTAAAGGTCAGCAAAGCTAAGTATCCCAGAGCCAGTATTGGAACCCAGGCCCTCTGACTGCACAGTTCCCATCCTGAAGCTTTCCAGTAGATGCTTTCAGAACACAGAATGAGAACCGTCAATACAGGCTGGAATGGCTGGTCGGCGAAGGTGACACAGAGAAGACTGTCTTCAGCTCCGGCAAAGCGATGGTAGGATACGGATACATGAGAAGGGCATGGACAGAGGTGAGGAGAGATGATGAAATACGCACGGCACAAGTATGACAAGGGTCCTCATCCCGGCCAGTGTCCGTACAAGGGGTATAAGGAAAACAAAAATGAGAAAGAATGGGCTTGGGGAGCAAGAAACCTACAACCGTACGCAAATGTCTCACTGGCAGCTGGAGATGTAAAGCAGAGGCAAATAAAGCCCAGAAACCTGGGCGGCACCAGCACAGAGCTACTATGTGGCTTTGAGATGGAAGAATAGAGGGCCAAAGTCTGGGTCTGAGTAATGGCCACCATTTAGGGCAGGAGGAAGAACTAGGGAAGAAGATTATGCATTTTAATGTATTTATATACCTATCAGGTTCTATCTGGATCAAATCCCAGTTAGGAAACTTACTAGCTCTGTTACTTTGGTCAAATTAGAAAACTTCTCTGGGTTCCATTTTACTCAAATATAAAATGGTGATAATAAGAATACTCTTCTCACAGGATTGTTGTGAGGATTGAAACACACACACACACACACACACACACACACACACACACACTCCAATGATAAAACTAATGCTGGGCGCACAGTAAGTACCTTCTAAGTGTCTGCTTGCTGTTGCTATTGCTGTCATCGTCATCATCACCACTGTTCATATAAGTATGGTCTACAGCACTGTGCGTAGTAGGGAACAATTAGAAACAATCCTAATGTACCTTCACAGAGCAACGGCTATCCCATGGAATGCCGTGTGGTAGTTTAAAACATTTGAGCAGAGTTCTATATATCCCAACCTGGAAAGGCCTTCAAGATATAAAGTAACAGAAATAAATAAGCTAGCTTCCAGAATTCTCATCCATATTCACTAATTCTGACAAAGGCAGTGATGATGATATCTGTCATACAAACATCTTAGTAATTTCTCAGTAGAATGAGTCTTTGCAGACCCCTACATGGAAGGGAGAGCAGTTTTCTATACGGATGTATTTAGCAGGGCCAAGCACATTGGGAGGACTGAGCCAAAGTCCTCAGTGGCAGGGAAAGAACCAGATTCCAAAAAGCCTGACTGGCTGCCGCCTGCCTTAATCACCAGACAAAGCAGATAAGTTGCACAGGGGATAGAAAAATTAAACATGTCTGTTTTACTTTTTAGAGGCAATTAGGGATTTATGGCCAAAGTGTTGTAATTTTTTGGATCAGAGCCAGTAATTATTTTTTTCTCTCAAGGAAGATGATTATGCCATAATCATCGACATTTTAAAGGAACATTTTAGAGCCACTACTTTACTCCCCTAGAACAAGCACTAGTTACTAAAACCCAGCCACGTCCCTTGGGACAACAAAGCACATTTTTGAGTATGAGGCCTTGGAGAAGTTCTGAGAAGGAGCACCTTTGTTCTCAGAGTAAAACAATAAAACAAAACAGCTGCAATGGTTATCAAAAGGCAGAGCCAAACTCTGAATCCACAAACCCATAGGGAGAACCCTAATTTTCAGCGATTCCTACAGTCCAGGATGTTTAGAAACAGTTCAATTCTCTTAAGTAATTAAAATTTTCCCACTGACATTTTTGTAGAAACAATTGTTCTCCTTGGCATTCCCTTTCCTTATGAAAAGTAAGCGTTGTCTTCAGACTCGCTCCAGCATGATGACCTCCCATTCCACATTACTTGAGTCTGAATCAATGCCACGTCTCAAGGTCCTAAACTTTGGCAAGATAAAACTGACAGAGATATGCACAGTGAATTTACAGGGTAGGAGAAGGGGAAACTCTATGAAAAGAACAAAGTTCAGGATATGGAGAGGTGACAGGGAGGGGCCAATGGTAACCCGGGTCGCTATGTCTGAATTTAAAGTAACTATTGTGTCAAACGTATAAATTAAAAAGAATAGGCTTAAACACAAGACTGTTTCTAGCTGAATCTACATCTTTCTTCCATGTCCTTATCCATAACTAAATACATACGTAAATTCAAATGAATACCAGTACTTAGCACAAGCAGGGTGCTATGCTAATCACTGAAGAGGGCAAAACGATCCTGAAGACAATAATTACAAAGTATGCTAAGGATTCAAAAGGGAAAATTCCCGAAAATGCCCACCTCCCCCTCCCCCAACTTTCTTTCCCAAATCCACCACTAATTTGAGAAATTCTCTCGACTTTCAAAATCCTCATCTTAAAAAGAGCGTAATTACTACAAACTCTCTACTCTCGGAAATTTTTAGAATGGCTTAAACATCAACGAAATCTCAAGCAAAAATCATTCATAATCTGTATTTTTCACTTAAGAAAACAATCTGCATTAAAAGGTAAGACCTCGCCAAAAACAATTTCAGGCATTAATAATATAAAACTTACATAAAATAACATAGCATTATTTTAGAATAATATAAAATTATATTAAAATATAATAAATAATCTAAGGCATACTGTAATTGTCTTTTTCCTGTTGGCAAATGTACTACTATGCCACCAAAAAAGAGCTTTTGAAATTTACATGACTATTTTCATCAAGAGATTTTAGATAGCTAAATTAACCAAAGAGAGGTAAAATAATATGTCAAGAAGTCTTTTTTTTTTCCTTCAGTGAATATTTACCCAGGGCTTTCAGTGGACCAGGAATGGTGCCTGGTGCTGGGGGATAAAACAGTGGACAAAATAGGGAGAGGAAGACATGAATCAAATAATCCTAATACCTAATAACTACAAACTGTGCTTGGAGATGATTTCGTGCCAGGGATCAAAAGGCAAACCCTGAAGAAATGAGATCCCGGCTCTCCAAAGGACACCGAGGTCACACAGCAGCTTTGCGGAAGCAGCCCAGGAACTGGGGAAGCTTCTAGCCCTGAAGGTCTTCCCCACTCGTCCCTATGGAGGATGCCGGGGGCAGTGATTCAAGTGCCATGCGCGGAATTCCTCCGGGAGCCTGAGTGATGAGTAGCTGACAGAGCACTGCCTCCGCCCTCTCCCCTCCCCCCGGAACTCTGCCTCCCGGTCTCCCTTCCCCTGCAAGTGCCTGGGGGACGGACGGGGTTGCTCTCATCCTGCCCCTGGCAGTCTGAGTACCTGGGGCAGGGTTTATGATGGTGAGACACAGCAGCAGGGCTGCCACGGGGGAAAGAATAACGGGACCCCTGCACAGGACGGTAGAAGCCTGCTCCCTCTCTCCACCCATCCCCCCAGCTCCTTCCCAAGGAAAACATCCAGGGCCTGGGGTTTCTGAGCTCACAAACAGCCCAACGATGGGAAGCCAGCTGCTTTCAAAAAGAAACAACACAAGTACTCTTTATTTTATACGACCTTTTCCATTTCCGGAAAAAAAAAAAAAAAGAAAAAGTAGCATACTACAGACAACAGCTGCTTCAAGTTAATAAAATCTAAATTCTCTTTGCTTGAAAACTGATCACTAGTTGTAAGTTAGGAAGCTGGATTTCTGTGATGATTGCTCATCTTGTGATTTAAGTCCTTCGTTCTTGTGGTGGTTAAAAAATTGAGTGTATGGTTATTCTTTATTCTTAATTTAGGTCAATAATGACATTTAAAATCTAAGGCTTCATATTAAAAACTATGCAAGCAAACTAGTGGGAGTAAATAAAAGTAATTACAAATGTGGAATGTATCTCAGCATTTTAATCCATCTCTTTGGCTATTTTCTTCCATTTAATATTTAAACGTCATATCTTATGTCTAAAGATTAACATTACGTTTCTGAAGAATATTTAAAGATACGAGGGACTATGCTGTCATGATGATTCGAAAAGGCAGGCAATTTAATAAGGCTTTAAAACACTGTTTCAAATCATTTAACTAACTCTATGAGCAGTGAGTTTTAGAACATAAATACCATTTAGTTCAACTTGTGTTTTACAAGGAGAGAAGCACAAACAAGAAAATTCACGAAGTTAAGTGGTTTAATCTCAGTGGTTTTTTTCCTATGCATAAAAATCAAAGAGTAGAAGACACACCAAAATATTAACAGCGGTTATCTCCAGTAGGTGGGATCTCACTCTGTCACATATTTTTCCGTATGTTCTATAAGATGAAAATACATTACTTTCATAATTTGAAAAAAGTTTATATCTTTAGTATGTGTTTTTTGTCTTTAGGACTAATGAAATCAAGCACAGAAACTCTGTTTTCAAAAACAGCTCTCTGTAATGTAACTGCTGTTTTTAAATAATAAAAATAAAATCCATGGCTAGCTGTATACAGAGGAGCAAAGTTCCCTGGGCATGTGAAAACACAACCAACCAACCCCCAAACCCTCCAGGAGCATATCTGGAAAGCTAGCGGGCAAATAATTTTTTTTAAAAAAGTAAGTACTAAATATTAGTTTAAATGTCCTAATTTTTGCACAGTATGAGAGTTCTTTGTTAAGATACAAATATCACAGCATGGTTCAAAAGTATCATTATTCTGAAAACTAAATTTTTTTGCTCTAACATAATAACCCTCCCCCTGCCAAAAAAAAATGATGATAAGCTTAGAGTATCCACTCCATCACAACAGAAAAGTAGGCAAAAATAAATGAGATGACTCATCCCTCACTGGCCTTTGCCCGATCTGCGGCACACCCAGCGCCCAGGCCCAGAAGTGTGAACATGCAAACTCTCCTTCCTACTCCTCTTCCCATCCGTCCAGCCTCCCTCCTGGTCAGGGGCTGTGACCCCAGGACTGATAAGGCGCGGTGAGAAGTAGGTGGTTCCAAACCTGAAGAGAGTCCATTCCAAGACCTCTGTCCATGCAAATGGCAGGGAGGGGTGGGCTAAAATTTTAATGACCTAAATATGCTGTGTCAGCTTCACATTAACCTCTTACGTCACGCACTCTCGTGAGTCTTTGACTTTCATCACTGCTCCCACAAGCCAGGAACACCAAAGAGCTGTACTGTGTGGCAGCATTTGCAAGAGGAGTACAAAAGCTTCCAAGGACACGGGACTGCCCTGCCTGGCAAGCTGCCAGATGCTCCAAGTTAGCCCAACGACTGATTACAGAATCTACTATACACATGGCACCCGGCTTCGAATACAAGTGAAATGCTACAGTAGTGTTCAAACAGCGGTCCTATCCTCAAGAAATGCCCAGGTGTACACCTAGCAATCAGGTCACCCCGGTAGCCTCACTTTCCCGGGGGCTGTACAAGGCCATTCTCCGGCTAATGTCTTTCAGTGGGTTTGGATTTATTACATTCTGCCTGGTTGGCAATGTCCTTCCCAACCTGATGGGCTAACTGAGAAAGAGTTACTCAAATCTGTGTTTCTTAAAAGTACAGTTGCAGCCCGGCAATGGGCTGAACTTTGTTTCCAGGGGAGGAGAAAATGGGAGCCCCTAATGATACCGGCATTAATAAGAGATTAGGTGATGGCATTAAATGGGGTCTAATTTATAAAATATGTTGACGCAGGAATCCAAACAAAAAACCCTCAGAACTTGTCTAAGGAGTTCGCATTAAGGAGAAACTCTCTGATGGGTGCTAACACATCTTAAACATCTCTCTCACCCACTTGATAATTTCCTTTTGCACAAGGGCTTCAGGCCTTAAACTTGGTGCCTTCAGCTGACCTGAAGACACTGTTTTCCCTGCACATTAAAGCACATTCTAGTTACTGCATGTGGCAGTTTTCCACTCAGGTAAGGAGAGCATTGTTTCCTTTTAAAATAAATTCACATTTTAGAAGAGTGAATTTAAATAAAAATATTAAATAAGTAACAGTATGGATCGCAGAAGAACTGGCGGTGGTATCTGGTTGACTGAAGTCTGGCCAAGGCTGCGTTGCAGTTTTAATGTGCATGCAATTAAATACAGCAAGACAAAAACCTAAACAAGGAGAAAATGTCCTACCACAATATTATTTCAGTTCTTCCTGAGAATCAATATTTACACTTACAGAGGACATGGGAGCACACAATTCATTTACAAATCCCAGATAATACATTCTGTCAAAGGCAGATGCGGCAGACCTGCCCGCTGTCCCTAACATGATCGAACTAGCAAAGGCAATGTCAAAACTTCTATCTGCATGGGACATCTCCCCAGAGTGTGCACCAGACCCTGCCTGCTCTCAAGGTAAACAACACTTGGGACTTCCCTGGTGGTCCAGTGGTAAAGAATCCACCTTCCAATGCAGGGGACGCGGGTTCGATTCCTGGTCAGGGAACTAAGATCCCACATGCCGTGGGGCAACTAACCCCACGCCCCACAACTACTGAGCTCGCGCGCCTCAACGAGAGAGCCCACGCGCCCTGGAGCCTGTGCACCACAACTAGAGAGAAACCTGAACAGACCACACGCCATAATGAAAAGATCCCGCACGCCTCAACAAAGATCCCATGTGCTGCAACTAAGACCCGATGCAGCCAATCAATCAATCAATCAATCAATAAGGTAACCAACACTCTGTAGATATCAACGTGGCTTTAATCCAAGAAGGCTTACAATCTCGTTCCTCAAAGCCTTGGAAACCTTTCCCTTAAAGCCTCAAGAGAGCCTCTTTCATGTGCCAAGAGCTACACTAGGCAATTTACACATATTCCTCCTAGTTCGATTATCACGAGGATCCTACACTTAGCAGTAGTAATGTAGCCATTTCACAGATGAAACAACAGAGGCTAAGAAAGATAGTGACTGGAATCATCTTGAAGCTGAGTATTCTTCCCCCACCCCTACCATACAAGGGTGTGTTTGAGAATACAATCTCTGGATCCCAATTTACATACACATACTGACAAACAGGACCTTCCATAAGAAAACCTGCACTACTGTATACATGGGAGAAGAATTGGGAAATTATTTAAACACATCAACTCAATGGCATGTCAGATACATTTCGCTCCATATCTGGAAATACTCAACCTACTCATTCAAAGGTGCTTAAACAAACCTTTGTAAACTCTGCCAATTTTATCTGCTCCTTTTCTCATCATGCTGGGATGGTGCCTTGGCCTTTGGCAGATGGACCTCTTTGCGTCAGCATCATATTAATTAAACAGAGATGGAGGTGTTGGAATAGGGATATTTCCGTGTTAATACCGCCAGGACTAAGCCTCACTCACTTAATAATGCAGGAGAACTGCATTATGAAGATCAAGATCCTTTAATATAGAAAACCTCCTGGCTCCTGGAGACCATCACCAAGGGTCATGGTTCATGTGCATGAAGTGGGTTTGGCATTTTTGGACCCTGAAATCTCTTCGCTAGGTCTAAATGAGGCTTGTCAGAGACAAACTGGGAAAGACAGAGGGAAAAGGGAAAGGGAGGAGGACAAGCAATCATGTAAACAGCATATGTGGGGAAACCATTTGAAAAACAAGCGGATTTGTCTATTAGCAGAAGACAACCAAATAAAGGGATCCAGGAAGTAAACTTTATACGACTTTCCTACCTTCAGGGAGGAACTCTTTACTTCTCACTGATCAACTGGATACTGGACTAAAATATGTGTTTTGTCTGAGATTTGACTGATCTGTGAGCAGGGTAATGTTTAGTTCTTACATCTGCTCAACTACTCTTGCGGAGCTGTTTTAAGAGAAGTAGCAAACATTCTGAAAGCTTTCAACCTCTCCACCATTAGGGCTCCTTCCCCACTTAGATGAGCTCCTGCACCCTCTGCCTGCTTCATAATTGCTGTGACCACAGCGCGCTGCTGCCCGCCTGTCCACTGGCTGGGATGGAGTGAGTGTCCCAGCTCCGATTACTCAGTATTCCCAGAAGGAAAGGCTGCGGCACCACAGGGCACCACAGGGCAAGGGCTTCCCCGACCACAGACACTGTTTCTACTCACTAACGGAGACCCCCCAAGTGTGTTCTAAACATGTGGGTGCTGAGTGCGCAAGCTTCCTTTCTCAGCAGCTGACACGGCTAATCCGCTCAGTTGCCCAGGATGCCAGTATTCTCGGGGAAACATTGAACTGCACTAGTGCTGAAAAATACTACTGGGTCCACATGATGGGCGCGGGCAAGGATGCTGGTGGGGTCAGTCTTCACACGCAGATCCTTATACACTTTCCACCATGGATGAGGCCCGTGTGTGGGAAATGTCAGCCCGAACTCAAATCCAGTGTTTCCATTTCTGAACAAGCAAACTTTAAAAAGAAGTTCTTTTTCCTCATTTCTTGGTATGATTTTAAACAAATAATCACACCTTGGTACAGGTAATATCTCATAGCAACCCAAATTATCTTTTCTGTTGGAAAAGCTCTTTTTTTTTTTCATTAGGAATCCATCTGAGCTTGCTGGATTTCAAGAAGATATATTCTGCTTGCCAAACTCCACTGCCAACATCCTCTGGGAGATTTATAAAGTTTGGCCAAAAAACATCATCTGATCTGAGTCAATTTCTAATCTCCAAAGCAGCACAGAAAAGCCTGAGTCATCGTGACTTACACATTCACAGGGATAAATGGACCGACATCCCCATGGTCCCTCTTACCTCTAAATACTGCACATAGTAGGAGCTGACTGACACTTAATAAATTAATGTCCAACATATAAAAAAAAGCAATGAGAACGTCATTACAATCATCAGAGTTAAGCCAATAAAAGAAGTCTAATAGGTGATGTGATGCAGAGTGTATGTGAATACAGGACACCCTGTTACATGATGACCATGAGATGCAATTCTTATAAAACACTGATCCAAGAAAGCCCTGATGTTAGGAGGTGTTTCATTAGATTGAAATTAGACATGGTTTCCAGAGTCTCTTTGAAAAAATAAACAAAAAGGCCCCATTCCTTGTAAAGCACGGACAAAATATGTCATTACTCAGACCTCAACTTGCTTTTGGAGAGCCATGTTACAAAACCGTCCTCCAGCCCCACAAAGCCCTACTTACCAAGGTTGGCCCCATCTGAGGCACACCATGTACTTTTTTCTGCCTTCATTTAGTGCAAGAGCATCTAAAATTTACAAAATTGGGGGCATAATGAATACATATTGCCATTTTTCCCCCAAATCAGAGCTCGAATAGACAGCACCATTGAACAGCTTTTTGCACTTTCTTTACTGTTCTTCCCTTTTTAATTTGAGGAGAGGGGAACAGAACTCTTTACCAAAGGTTCCTAGATACACGCCTCAGTTACTTGTCACCTTCAGAATGAAGTGCATCTTCTCAGCATTTCCAAATCAGCTTAATCCCTTTTTCTATACACAGAAAACACATTTTCGGACTTGAGGGCGATCCTTACTTAACCATGGGCTGCGACTTGTTAAATTATATTTCTGTTTTTAAAAAATGGTAGATGAGCTGGATAGATCAAAAGCAGGGTTGAGGAGAAAGTTGAGCAGACTTGCAGAGAGGACATGCCTCTTACAATCACACTTACACAGACTGAAACCCTGTATTTAAAAAAGTTATCTGTTTTTTGCATTTGACTGTGTTAACAATTTGGAATCTGAAGCTGAACATTTACGGCTACCATTTTATGTGATTTCATTCATAAGCCAAGGGCCACTTGCCTACTGTGGGATTGTCTGCCAATTTTCTATGACAGATAATAGATTTTCAAGTGCCTGAGTTTTCCACCAACTTACAGGAGAGGGGAACAGTCTTGACAAAGACCATATGGTCCCCAAGGGCAAAAATATCCACCACCTGTCCCTTTTAGAAAGGTTTGCCAACTCCTGCTCTAAATCTCATTGAACTCTTCCAGCACTCTATGAGGTATTATTCTTATCCCAATTTTTACAGAAGATGCACCCGAGGCCCAGAGAGGGAAAGCAATCTGTTAGAAGTAACACAGCGTGAGGATGCAAAAGCTAGGACGTGAAGCAGTCGGCCTCCAGAGCCCAGGCTCATCACCGTGGTGCAACCTGTTACTGGTGTTACGGGAATTCTGATCATCCACATGCACTGTGTGGGACACACACGTTCTTCCCTGGCCTCCTGGGCTTCCATGAGCGTGGTTGCAGCCTTATAGGTTGAACCTCTTCAGTCTTTGGTGTACTGCCTTCTTCCTGCCTCTTGTCCTTCTCGCTTCCTGAGCCAGCCCTTCTAGAACCAAACCTATATAACTCTACATCCAAGATCTCAAATCCAGGGCCTGACAAGCCCAGCTGAATGACTTAGAGCTGTAGACTTGGGGCTGTCACTTAAAGTCTCCAAAATTCTGTTTGCCCACCTGAAACAGCTCTTTATAATCCTGGGACTCACCGCCTGCCTTGCAGGGCTCTTCAGACTTTAGCTGGTGTCTCCCCCTAGGACACCCGTCCATGTGTCCCAGGCCCACCTTTTACTTAAGCATCTGGTCTACTCTCACTAGCAGCCCTATGGCTTCAATCCAGGGTGTGTGTCACAGGGAGCTGGGATCTCAACCCCAGCCCCGTCCAAGTCCCATCAGCTCCCTCCAGCACCTGTAGCCGACTTCTCATTTCAAAGCTTGAACCCCTGGTTGAGGTTTCCTCTCTCACCGGGTCTTCCTCTGGTGGGGCGAAAGGAAGTTATACTTTTCACCTGATATATACAGTACCCTATGCCCACTGGGTGATCCAGTCCTTCCTAGGGCTGGTCATGCCTGATGTCACTCAGGACCTTTCCTTCTCAGGGTCACAACCTCCCCCCTGCCCACCACGGTTAATGGCAAGCCTCTTCATTAAGAACCCAGGCTCTGAAATCAGCCAAACATGGGGCTGGAATCCCAGCTCTGCCACTCACCAGCTGTGGGACCCTGGGCTAGTTTAACCTACAAACTTCACTCTTTTCATTTGTAAATGGGGAATGATACAGTTACTGCTAGGCTGAAGTGAGAGCATGCCAGTAAAGCTCTAGTCATGCTGCCTGTCACACAGTAAGTGCTCGATAAATGTTAGGTTGCTGTTCCGTTGACTTCTATTATTCTCATCGTCACTATTACCACCATTCCCAATTGCTACTTTTACAACAAATATCAACGTTACCTAAGTAGAAATTTGTTAAAGTGACTGTATATACAACGCTATACAATACTGTATGTGCCGTGTGTTCTCTGGGGCTATAAGAAAATAGTATATCCCCCCAAATTAATAGATGTGAACAAGTCCGTTAATCTCTTTAAGCCTACGTTTCCTCATCTGAAAAGGAGAAAAGTTGGATGAACTGACAGATAATGTTCCTTAATGCTGTCTCTAAGAAAAAGGCTGATAAACCTTTATGCTGATTTCAACCTCCATAATACCCTGTAAAGACGGGACCAATCCGACAGGTTTCCAAACTGGCACTGTTTGTTGGAAATTATGTTTCTAGTGAAAAGCATCCCTGTTCTCATAAAAGCCAGGTTGGTCTTCATTCCTCAACCCATTTCCTGAAGCTTATCTTGTGAGATAACGATTTTTATGTCAAAGAAATGAGTGACATCTGGGAAAAGTAAAAATAAACTCGATACCTTTTCTCAACTTCAGAAAAGTCAAACATCGGAAAGCCTAAACATTCCAAGTATTAACATAATTAGGGGAAAAGGCAAGGTAGTGCAAACTTGAAATTTCCAGAGACCACATGATGATTGTTTGACAATTTTGAGTTATATTTCTATTTTCTATCGCAAGAGAGACAGAGGGTGGGTTTGATTTTGCAACTTTGCAGTCAGACTTACTTGAACCAATTTCCTTTCGTAGTTTGCACAAAATGACATCTCTTCTAGTACAAGAAAACCTCAGCTGGTAAACAGGCGTGCTCACTTAGCACATCTGGATTAAACACTATTTTAAAATCTTATCCAAAGAGTCTTATGACCTGTGAGCACAGCATTCATCTCATAAGAGAAAATACTGCAGGAGGAGCTTTCATCACAGAATTCCCAGGACGAAAATCTGACTTGATGGTGGGAACCATCCACCCAAAGAACTGTCACTTTGTTCCAATTTGGTCAAATGTTCATTATCAGACAGTGATTGACACACATCCGTGAAGAGGACTTCCAGTAGGATAAACCTGGAACGGCAGGGACTTCCCTGGTGGTCCAGTGGTTAAGAATCTGCCTTCCAATGCAGGGGACACAAGTTCAATCCTTGGTCGGGGAACTAAGATCCCACGTGCTGTGGGCAACTAAGCCTGCATGCTGCAACTACTGAGCCTGCGCGCTCTAGAGCCCATGCACCACAACTAGAGAGCCCGCGCGCTGTAACTACTGAGGCTGTGTGCTCTGGAGCCTGCGTGCCACAACTAGAGAGAAGCCCGCGCACCACAACGAAGAGCCCGTGTGCTGCAACTGAGACCTGATGCAGCCAAATTAAAAAAAAAAAAAAATCCTGTTAAAAAGCCCCAAAAAAACCTAGAATGGCAGAGACCACTTACTGCCTGCTCATCTCTTTTTCACCTTTTCTTTGACAAAACAATCCACGTTTTAGTCACCCTCAGAGAAAGTGAATAGATCCCAAGCGGTCCAAGCCAATCATGGTAATTCAGGTCCCATAACTCGATGAGGGGTGTGACCCCCTCTGCCTAGCAAGACACTATTAAGGTGCAGTCTCTTCTAGGGCTTCTAAGGAAGCGTCTTTTACACTAATACACAGACAAGGAGATTATGCCTTGCTGCTGTCTCTGGAGGCTGTCATGTCTAGATGTGATGCCAGGATCTTTGGCATCCATCTTTGGACCACGAAGAGACCAAGCGAACATGCTAAGGATGACCAAGGAGAACCTGAGTCCTTGACAAGAATACTGAGCAGCTCAACTCACGAACCTGGGAATCACCTAGTCTTTATCCCTAAGACAACATATTTAAGCTGTTTTGATTTGAAAGTTCTACCACCTATAGCTGAAGATACCTCAAGTAATAGAGTTGGACCAGTGGAAAAATATAAGAGAAAAATCTACTTGTTCATTAGACACGTTCTCCAACAGTCATTCAGAACTGGACTGTCCTGCCTCACCCAAATGGTGAGATGTAAAAAGAACAAGTTTTAAGAATCGTGTAGTTTGAACAACTTGGACACCTATCACTGAGGAGGGAGCTTTTTCAACTGACCTGGATACTTCCACAGCAAGCCTTCTAAACTACATGCAGATATGCTAAGAGTCAAAAAACAATTCCTAACTACACAATCTGCTAAGAAAAAAAAAAAATAAAAGCCAGGTATGACTATTATTAGAAATAAAAGTTCAAGATCATGGCCTGGGTGTCCAAAGTTTAAAAATTCCTCAAGTGTTTAAAGCAAAACAGATCATTAACAGATTTTTATCAATTCTACTCAAGTACAACAAGCACTGAAATGTCTTCTAATTCAAAATCAGCTGTATTAAAAAAAAAAAAAATCCCCCAAAGCAAGTCTTACTTATCTGCCAGACATTATTCAGAAAACTATACATATTAAAGCATAAACCTATTTCATTGTTGGAAATGTGTTTTCATAAAAATGTTTATACCTCAGTCAACCCTCCTTCAGTCTGCTTTCTGCCTTCTGAACATAAACATTCAATGAACAGCTTAGCCTTTAAAACCTCAACTACTACCCCCCTTGCTTAAATATTAACAAAGGGCCTCACAGGTGTCAGGCACTGCACCAGGGCAACAGCTACAAAGAAGGAGCCCTGGCCTTTAGGGAGTACATGTTCTTACAGTAGAGACAGACTCATAAATAAAATTAAATAATAAACACTAACAGCAAGCTATCATAAAGAAAATTAAAGCTCCTGACTAATGCTAATAAGGGAATAAGTGGCAAAAGGAAACAACGGGTGGGGAAAGCAGTTTTACTTTCAATGAAAATGAAGCAAGGCCCCTTTGACAGTCAGCATCCAAGCTGCGATGTTAGGGATAAGAAGAAACCCACCAAGGGGAGAGCCATGTGAAGCCAGGCATCAAGGAGAAATGGATGCTGGAAGCCACAAACCTCAGTGCTCTAATCTGTAAAATGGTGCAGATCATCACTAACTTGTTTATCTCCCAGGAGCTGGCTATAATTACAGAAAAAAAAAAAAAAGTCATCTTTTTTAAAATTCAAGGTTAAAGGTGCTACAAGCAATAAATGTCCTTATTATTAATCTTCCCTTGGAAACGCAGGAGTCTTTGGTTGCTCCAAAAATACACACCCATTGCTGTCTTGGGTTTCATATTGCATCTCTGAAGCAGTAAATTCAAACCAGTTTCGACTGGAGCAGTTTTATAGCCTTTGAGATACCTGGAGATCCACAGGGCTCTCTCCAGGCAGAGCTGAAAATGACTCTCCTACAGAATTTTGGTAAGTGCATGTCATTACTATAAAGACCAACACAATGACACTGCAAAACTACCTTCGACACAGTCACCCAAGTGAGAAAGAGCCATCAGTGGCAGGTGGAGTATCCCGGGCGCAACTCATTTGATATGGTAACACGTGGCAGCAAAGGCAGCTAAGAATTTGCTGGCCGACGACCAAACCCTGTTTGTGGCATACTCTTTTTACAGCCCTACCTCCTTATGCATGATATTTGCCACACAATATGTCAAAATTAAATAATCAGCCACAGCGCTAAGAGAAAGTAAAATCCTGTGATTAAAACGAGTGACAAACCTATTAACAAGCACAGGGCATTACGCTGAAACTGTTTCTATTTCATTGGGGTAAGCCAGACCTGCAGTTTTTCAAAGAGATTTGCACTGCAACAGGGGGCAGGTCACAGAAATTAAGAGAGCGCGGCTAAAATTCCTGTTCAGCCCCGGATCCCTGAGGAGGGAGGTATCATTACTCCCACTTCCAGATGAAAAACTGAGGTTCTAAGGAGTAAAAAGACTTGTCCAAGGTAAGTGCTGCCGCTGAAATCTGAATCAAGCTCATCTGATCCCAAATCACGTGCCCTTTTTCTTCATCACACGGCCTCGCCTGGTGAATTGTGTTCTGGTCTTTATTCCTTGATTCAACAGGAGTCCTAAGACTTTTTTTTGCAGGTCCTTCATAAGACTGTCAGTCCCTCAAGATGAACAAGAGGAACCTGGAGACTGTCTTATGAGATGAAGTCTGAGCTTCTCTCCAAACAGCCTCCGGGGAACCTCAGCACAAGCAGGTCACTGATCCTTCGTGGTGGGGGTGGGTGTGGAGGGCACCTCATCCTTGCATGATGGGACATATTCCTGCCTCTTGGGTGCCACGTTTTTCCAAGCCTCTAGGCTTCTACACTGATAAGTCCCACTGCTGGAAATGCCCTTTTCTTCTCTGCTCTCTCTACCAAGGCTGCTCCCTCCTCGGTGAAGCCCTCCGAGAAGTTCCACCCACTCCCCACGCCACCACACTTGGGGACAGACCCCACCTGGCCCTGCACCGCAGGGCCTGCGGGGCTCAGCTGGGACACTCCGAGCACGGCGGCAGAGCGTCCCAGGGGCCTTCCTCATTGGACTGGGACTTCTCCAGGCAGGACCTGAGTTTACATTTCTTTCCCTTCCCAGTACGGAGCACAGTGCCTTCAAGTATCAAGTCTAAACAGATACTCATTGAGCCCCATGCCAGGTGCTGGGCTGGGGGTGGCAGTGGTGGAGATAAGGGACTCTCAGGAGGTTGAGAAAAGGGTTTCTGGGTGACCCGACATCTACCCTCTGAGTCACCTTGCCTGTCTCTTAAACATTGCGCCCTGCTTTCTTCATCTGTAAATGGGGAGGACAGTCCTGGTCAGCCCCCCCAGAGCTGCTGTCAGGATGACAGGCAGAGAAGGCCAGGAGTCACTGACACCTGGAGAGGCTGAGAACACAATGGATGCTAGCTTAATCTCCCATCACTTTCTGTTCCCCACCACCGCCACTTCATTTACTTCCAGGCTCTTAAGACCCAGCTGACACACTTTATATCTGACTTTGCTTACTGCCACGCTCTGACCTACTAGGATGTAAGCCCCCTGAGGACAGGACTCTTGTTTTCGTTGCTGCTGGGTGCTGGCACTGAGGATGGTAACTAGCAGGTAGAAGGCCTCAAGTATTTCTTGAATGGATGAACGAGCAAATGAATAAGTGAATGAACAACTAAACAAACAAATACTGGCTGACCAACTCATGGAGCATACAGCACCTGGAAGAGACCAGGAACGTTAACAAAATGGAAGACTCCAACTTGATATTTTATGGCAATAATTACAGGGATATTTCCTTTTTTATGCTAGTCACAGAGTAAAGGTCGCACACGCATTAAATTCTTGGTAAAGAAGTGATAGTTGATTTCACGCTAGGTGGCACAGGAGTGCTCACATCTGTACCTGACCTGTCCCCAGACTCCAGTATGTAATGAATGCTGCGTGAACCCACACGCTCACTGCCGACAGATCTCTGCTTTATTAACAAAGCCCTCCGGAAAAGGATGAGTCCTCTGGAAGGAAATCTTTCACTCCAGCTGGCCAGCTGCCTAGATTCGGGTTTCCTCAAAGGCTAGTCTTTGATTGACCAGAGCCTTCCTATCCACAAGGAGGCATCGGTGGAGGCCAGCAGGAGACTCCACCCATCCAAGTGGCAATGGAATGAAGTGAAGAGGAAGAGGAAGTAGAGGGGAGGAAGGTCCCAGGAAAGAAGACCTCAAGCTTCATAATCCCTCTCTGGACTCACACCTTCCGAGACATTCCTAAAAAGTCTCTTAAGGTGCTTGCTTTGTTCTCACCCTTAACATCTTATAAGTGCATTTGTGCCTGTTTTCTCAGATCCACCCGGCTGTGGGCAGTAAGAAAACTTATGCAGAGTCCAAGATACAGGTCCTGATTTTTATCATCATCATAGTCACCTCTTCTACTTGCACGAAAACCCTAAATTAAAAAGCATCACTTACTGCATCCAAGGTATGGACTGAGTTTTTCAAGATTCCATTTTCTCCAAGCAGATCTTAACTATCACTTTACTCAAAATGAAATTAAGATATTTCACGTAAGTGTACACATACCCACAATCCCAGTTCTCTAGCAAACTTTCTGCACTATATCACATATAAACCAAAATGCTCTGGAGTGCTTTTACTTTTCCTACGGCTAAAAAGTCTTTGTATCCCTTTCTTCTCGATATCCAGTGGTGAGAAAAGTGATTTATCACCTGCCACGGTAGCTACGCAGTATTCCCACCATAAATCGTCCTCTGTGACAAAACACTTATCTTCAAAAACAGATAGCATCGACCATTACTGCTTTTTATGTCAATGTCCCTTTTATTTAAGAATGACTCTGTTTTCCTTATAAATCCTTAAACATATTAGTAGAAGACTCATTCGTAGCAAATGCCTTCAGTGAGGGGCAATCCAGCTGAAGCTGCGTTCTCACTTCTAAGCAAAGGCAAAATCCCTAAGCAAACAAGTGCCACAGGGGCTCGGCCCGAAGTGCATTTTTCAAAGACCAGTGCCACTGGGTTGAAGTCAGCTCCAGAGGGCCGCATACCTTTTCAATCAAAGCCACAGCTGCCCCAGCGAGAGCCCTGCCCTGGGAGAAGGGCCGGAGACCTCTATCTCTAAGAGCAGGTGGTCCCCCACCTCATCAACAGACTCTGCCCGCAGAGTTCATCTCAACTGAGTTCAACTCAGTTGCTCAGAACCCAGAGAGCAGAGGCAGCGCCGTGAAAGCTGATAGGGACACACACACTTCCCGAATAGACAGGGACGTACCATCCCCATCCTGCACTGAGACAGGGCAGGACGAGGAATGGAACAGGGGCTTAGGTTTGGGGAAAGTGTCCCAGGCAATTTGGTACCTAACGTGAGCCAGGGACAATGGGATGGTTTTCGGAAAATTAAGCAGGTTTGTGTCAACAGAATTTTGACTCATACCAAAAAAAGATCTCAAGAATCGCTTCATTTAGCATCTTCCTTACACAGAGAGGCGAGCTGGAGTCAGGTCTCCAAAGGAAGTCTCTCTTTTCAAACCCGATAATCACAACAATAAAGACAACACATCCAATCTGTTTGCTCACAGCTGTGTGTTTTCTAACTTTTGACCGATTTCACGGGTGGTCACGTGGATTGTCTTCCTCGACCTCTTATCCCTCTTTCAAAAATTTTAATCAGTTCTTCCCGAGGATCAAAATCCATGTGGTCAAACTGCGAGTTTTGCTAACTCTTAACTCCGCTGGGTGGAAATCCAATGCTACGTTTTATTCTAGGAGACTCTGGTTGATTAGAGAAGAGAAAAGAAGTCCTGGATCAATTCACCACAGCGCTTAGAAATATCATGAACTTCCCTCTGTTCCTTGGAGTGTGTCTCCAGACCTCACATGGATGGCAGGGAATCAAGCTATCTGCTGATCTCTATGTCAACAACCCCCATAAATCACACTGTACATTCCGGCTGTCATAGTGCATATAATTCAGCCACAGCTGAATTATTGCGCCCCAGTTACAGGCACACCGGAGTCACTGCAAACAGTAGGACAGAAGTATTAAAAGGAGCCACTCATCAGGAACTAATAAAAATAATCACACCAATCCAAGAGCGGTCGGGCAAAGAGGGAGATGCTTGATTTTGCAAAACCCCCTCCACAGCTTTCTGATAAAAATGCAGATTCCTTCCTGCATTTGAGAAAACACTACATATATTCTGCTTGGATTTCAACAGTTTAAGCAGAAACGTGGAAAAACTTCTGGAGTTTTGAAAGGACAGTTACGAAAGCTTTCATGCTGGAGACCTCGGATAAACCAAAAAAATGCCACGAGCTCTTGAGCAAAAGGGAGGTTTTCATCTCTCCTTTGGTGCCCCACAGTGTGTCCCTGGAACTGTGGCTTATCTCAAAGTCTACAGCAAAATACAGAGCTTGCTGATCCGTTGGCTGGAAACCAGCGGCGGCTTGTACAAATGCGGAGCCGTCTTCCTCAACCCCAAAAGTCTCTTTGAGGTCTGAAGGTGACCATCTCCTGCAGTACAAGAACCCAGAGCAGACAGCTAGGCATGATCTCCAGGGCCTTCAGTGGCCAGGGAAGGACACGAGTGTGTACGATGCGCCCCAGGACTGGTCACTTTTATTACAAGGTGTAGCAAGTGACAATCTGGAATGCTGGAGCCCCGGAGCACCAGGAGAGAACGTAAGGGACAGACTGGTCTCTGAGATGAAATCTAGCCACAAGCCAGACCTCCAAATCAGAAGCAGTACTTTCTACCAGAGGTGAGCACACCACAGCCTGCAAGCCAAACCTGGCCCACCACCTGTTGGTTTTGTTTTGTTTCAACAAAGTTTCACTGGAACCTAGCCACATGCATCTGTTTACACACTGTCTGTGGCTGTTTAAACACTAAGATATTGTTGTGTTGATTAGTTTCAAGGGACTTTATGGCCCCCAAAGCCGAAAACATTTACTATCTGGCCCTTTACACAGCGTAAACCCCTGTTCAATGAGAAAATGTCAATGTTATGGGCCATCTTCAGTCTTCCAAATCTACACAAGCCCTCCAAAATTACCTTTTATAAGGCTTTTTAATAAGCCAAAAAATATACAGTTTACCCCTCCCAGCCATGGGTCGTTACCACACTAGGCCCTCAAATTCACCCATGCTGTGACACTTTTAAAAAAATCACAGCAAATAGTGAAGGGTGTTTCCACCCCACTCAAGACAAGCTGTTCACTCCTGCCTTGGCATGAATGCACACTTCTGGCTGCCAGGAAGAGTGTGTAGCTGGACTCAGCACAACCTCTGCACGTGAGCAGTTTGCAGGAGGCAAGAAGGCCTGGAATTAACAGGGCAAATACCCGTTACTCTACCATCACAAGAGAAGTAACAGTTGTCAGGATTAACGAGCTGGTTCTAGCCCTGTCCGATATCTCGATATCTGACACTCAGCCTCTAAAGGAAAAAAAATGTCCAACATTAATTACCTTCTAGGGCTAAAGGCCGTCCTCTAAGTACATGCTAACCCCCATACTCAGAACCTCTTCACTGCTAATCTCCCCATGGAGAAAACCTGCCCCAGGGTAGAAGTGCCTTCTTGGCTAAAGCTGGATAAAGCTTCTAAAACCCAAGAGAGTATGCACTTGACCATGTTAATTAGGCAGCGGGAGGTTGTGGAGCTGAGAAATCCTTCTCAACTCAGCCTCCTTCCCCAACGCTTCTTCCAAAACAGAAAGAAAGTCAATGAGTTCAGTCAAACAAGCACATTGATGACTGCAAAACAACCAGAAGGGAGAAACCAACATTGACTCAACGTAAGAGACAGGAAGGCGATTTTTAAAACGAATTCGGGTTTCTTTCTTTTTTTTTTTTTTTTCAGTTTAGTATTTTTCTTTAATCGATGATATTCTGTGTGTGAGACAGTCCAGTAATACAGTTCAGAGCATGTTTTTTTCTCTATGGCTGAAGTGCCTTCTTTGGACCTTGACTTTGCATTTTATGTGGCACGAACCTCTTTCATTTCTTCCCACACGTCTTAGATTTTATGGTCTTCAAGCATGACTTTCTCCACACTGGGTCCAAGAGTTGAAAATGTCATTTTTAGCAAACAAATTTTCAAGGTTTCCCGTTTCTCCTTCCCACACCTAGCCCGTTTCTATCTCTGGCAGTTCAGTCCTCGCTGAACAATGGCTTCATTTACAACACAAGTCCTACTGGGACAGCTGTCAAATACAACTGAGTTTTCTACCTCTCAGCTTCCCAAAGAGCTAAATTGTCACTCTTTTGAAGTGTGGGACAAGAGAGCAAAGTGATGGTTTTTTAAAGAAAGGGGGAAAAAAGTTAATAAGTTAACACACAGAAAATCTCCAAGCTCTGAAGGATTTCTTCTTTATCGCAAAAACCAGTCCTTCTGTAATTCGACATGATCGCCTATAAAAACAATGAACACAATCAGCATTATACTGTACTTAAAAGGAAGAACGGGGTTTATAATTACACACGTAATTCTTGAGATGGCTCACAAACAACTACAGAGCAAATACAATATGTGTGCTGTTCACAGATCACAAAGGTGCCTAGAACCTTCTGGAAAAGCCATCCTTGCAAGACCAACTCGAGTGTGACACCTTATACCGCCAAGAGTGCTTCAAGATCCCATTTCTAAGGCAAGTCCTCTTTCCCAACTAACGTCGGTGACAAGCTCAAGGAAGAGCCACACAAGAAGAAGTTGCTCCTAGAATGTTCGTCTCACCTTTTTCTCCCAGAAATCTAACACAGTGACTTTCTCAAGGAGACACTTGAGAAATGGCACTCAGGTCTAATGGAAAACTAACCATCAAACTTGATCACGTTGACAGGTGGGCCAAAACTGGGACGTGTGTTTAAAAGACAAAGTGTTTATAGAAGCACAAGAACTTTATAAGAAGAAGTTCAGAATGAAGAAACAGAAAAGCATGTGACAAAAGACACAGTGTTGCATTTGTGCACCTTGACAGTAAAGCCTGGTTCCAGCCCGGCTCTGCCACCCATCAGAGAGTGGGACGGGGAGCAGGTCCTTCAGCGCGACGTGGTTCCATTTTCTCACTACACAAGAAGGAGACTGAATGAACTGGTCTCTAAGGATCATCCTACTGTTTCTACAGTTCTCTATGTATGTTGATCAAAATCAGTTTCTGTATCATAACTCTGCAGCAACGCTCTTAAATGTATGTTTGACTGCCAAGAACACTTAAAGAGTGATGTAATCTGAAAGTTAGGGTGAAATATTAGAGAGAGAGAGAGAGAGAGAGAGAGAGAAGAAGGGCATCAGGATGAAGAAGGAATGGAGGGAAGAAAAGGAGAGAAAACCCCAGCTAAGTCACCTTTAGGTATCTTGCTATCATTCTGCAAGGAATAACTGTATGTCCTTTAGAAGAAATTACACGTGTGTGTATACCCTCGCACATACATAGGTGCACACATTGGGGTAGGGAGCCACCTATTTCCTGCCAAAATCATTTCTTTACCGCACCCTGCCACCCACCCCAAACTGGGGAATTGAGCTCTATCAGGTGTTAAGGACAGATGAACCAAGTCCAAACTGAGACTGATTAAAATAATGCAGTTGACATACCTGACGAGAGGTGTTAGCAAAGCCACTGAAAAATAAAGCTGATTATTTATATATATATATAAAATATATATTTTATATATATATATATTATATATATATATATATATATATATATATATATAAAAGGACAGTCCCCTACCTAAATAATTGATACAGGCTGAGCCAAACTGCATCCTCCAGATCTGAGCTGCATTTTGCCCCCATCACCAATCTACAAGTCAAGACTGCTGCATATCTTTTCCGGATGCAGTGTGCCAAACAACGATGCCACAGCCCTGGCTCTTAGCGGGAACTTTCCATGCGCCTTTCTCTGAATGTAAAAATAAATTAGTGATCCAAACTACAAAAATGCAGAGAAACAAGTTTTCAGGAAGATGCAAGGAGAATTCTAAGGCTCCAAAATACTAACAAATTATCTTTTCAAGATAATTTGTCAGAATACAAGCATCAACACCAAACATAAATTCCCTGAAAAGCCTGCTGAGATCATCGACCTTTAGCCTTTTATTATTTTGTGCGTTTAAGCTCACTGACTAGATATACTTGTTGATAGAAATCAAGACCTGTTTACCCCGGTTCCTGCAAAAGTGGACTTTACAGAATTGATATCTTGTTGGTGTGGGTTACTATCCGTTTAGAGTGGTAGTTAAGAGCTGCAAATAAAGAAGTCAAGGTCCTAGAGATAAGCACAATTTCTAGAGAAAGCACCCCGAAACTGAATTATGAGCAAAAAAAAAAAAAAAAAAAAAAAAAATCAGGAGCGGGGAGAGACAGTATAGCGGTGGAGGAGTAAGAGGTACAAACTATTAGGTATAAAATAAGCTACAAGGATATATTGTATAGAACGGGGAATATAGCCAATATTTTATAATAACTATAAATGGAGTATAACCTCTAAAATTTGTGAATCACCCTAATATACACCTTATATAACATGTAATATTGTATAACAACTATACTTCAATAAAAATATTTTTTTAAAAAGGGAAAAAGAAACAGGATAAACCAAGCACAACACGCATTTTCAAGACACCTATCTTCCGACGTGTCTATGAGTGAAGATTGCAAGGTTATCAAGACGTTCATTTTGCTGGCCTCACTTTAATCTGAAATGTGATGTGATATTTTGGGACATTAACTCAAGTAATAGTTTCCTTAAACGGGAGCACTCGCTCATGCATCGCTGACGTCTCATTCGATAGAAGGTCAATTTCCATTCATTCCTTCTGGCAAACACGGTTTCCCTGCTCTCAAAGCCCAATTGAGAGCTTAGTGTAACGTCTTTCCAAAAGCATCCTTGCAGAATGAAAAATCTGGAGGAGCGCGTGACTGGCCCAGGGGGGTAGAAACTGTTACATGATGAACTTCTGCATTGAGTAGGTCTCTAGGGAACATTCTGTTCATTGACTCTTTAGATGGTAAATGGAAAGAATGCGTGCAAACCCTACATGTAATTAATCAGAGATGCAGGTGTTTACGACTACTAGGATTAATAAACAAAAACAGGAAAACGATGTTTACAGAGCCCTTGGTGCTGGGGGAATCCATGTTATAAGTGTGTTGGGTGCTGGACCCCATTAACTCCACCTGCCAGAGAGGCTGCCTTTTCCCACCCTGCTCTTTGTTCCCAGGGAGGACCCCCTTTACAGAACAGGCTAATGGGCCCCTCTGCTCAGCTGGCTTCTAGCTGGCTTCAGTCACAGCAGAGGAGACGAAGAAGACAAAGGGGAAAGAGGACCTGGGTATTTGCCCTCCTTGTGGAGTGGCTTCTCAGCTGTAGCATCTTTCCAGAGACCAGCGCGCCTGCCTGTGCAGCCCGCTCCGCGGCGCCCTCGCCTCCTGGCTTCTGCACCTCCTTCCTGCCCTTCAAGCCAAAGCGGGTCACAGCACTGCTCCTAGCCCAGGTTTCTGCCCCATCACCTAAGAGTCCCTGGCACTAGGGGGTCAACAAGCAATGGCCCATGAGCCAGACCCAGCCCAAAGCCTGTTCTTGTTAATAAGGTTTTATTGGAAGCTACATCCCTTCAGGTGTGTGCGGTCCATGGCTGCTCTCACACCAGAACGGCGGAGTTAAGGAGCTCAAACAGAGGCAATGCGGCCCCAAAGCTGAAAATATTTACTACCTGGCCCTTTATGGAAAAAGTGTGCTAACCCCTGCCCTGCACTCTTCCCATACCCTCGAAAAGATTCGTCTTACTAACCTCTCCTGATTTACCCCACTGCAGATGTGCCGTCTGTTTGCTCCTGGGACTCTGAATGACACTCAACTACTCCTGTGGAGTACCTTTAGTTACTATAATGATTCCCATTTCACAGAGGACAAGGAAATTTAAGATTCCTTCAGGAGGAAATATTTAGGTGAAAGGAAAAGAGACTGAGAATGAGTTACCAAAAAAAAAAAAAAAAATGGCCAGCCAAAAAGAAATTTAAGGGGGGCGGGGGGAGAGAATGACTGACCGATTGGTGAAGTGTTAAAAATCCAATACGTTAAGCATCTGGAGGATTTTCCTCCCTTACTTAAAAGATAAATTAAGAGCAGCCAAGAATCCAAGCTGCTTTGGCGACTGATGAGAAGCCTGCATCCCTTGCCATTTCTTGCTCTTTCCTGTTGGATATGAGAACCATTCATACTTCAGTGAGCATAAAATAGAAAGATTCTGCTACAGAATTTTCTTCATTCATGAACGGTGGGAAAAACAATTGCATGGGTTCTTGGCGAACAGAGAGCTACACGGTTAAACACGGTCCCTCTTGGCCAGTCCCTACTCCCTAGATTTTGCAAACTAACTCAGTAGTTTGCCCCATCCCTCGGTAACATGTGAGTCATCTCTGAAGACCCAAATCTTCCAGGGCACACTGATTCTGGAAGGCCCCACTCCATGCGGCCTGAGACCAATCAACAGCTACTAGATAATAATAAATGGTCATCGATTCCATTTACCAGTTACCAGTTATTTAGCACTTTAGACGTGCCAAGGCCTATGCAAACACTTCATGTTCTTTTTTTTTTTTTTTTTCATTTACTGACCCAACAAACTTATTTTTAAAAACACTACTGTGACTTTTATTTTTTTGGAAGAGAAAATAAAGGTGAACAGGTATTGAAGACTGGCCCAAATTTATACAGAGCCTAAACTTTAACTAGCCTTTCTGAATGAGGCACGTCGAAAATTGTCCCTGCATGAGAGGTGCTGTCACTCCTAAGAAATGAGCAACCTGCCACTGACATTCCGACTATAACAACAGTACAACTCAGAGGTCACTTCATAAATCACGGCACCATCATTCCTGGAGCTCCCGGTGGTTGGAAACTATTAATGTGATCCCAACCCTAAATGGACAGGTGGAATGTTTGCTCCGTGGGATCTACTATTAGGTTCAGAATGTTGGGGGGGGGGGCATGTTTACATCATAATATTAGACTAAGCTCCTTCAGACCCGTAGAGAAAAAGTTATGGGTCAGACCTCACTGGAGAAGCAATAACTCCAGATAAACTTATCCCAGGAAAGGAAGGTCCTTTCCAGCACTCCAAGTCACCATCTATCATTTTCCATGGTGTTTGATACCTCCTACGTTCAAGTCCTTATTTTGGGCAGTGCTCCTGTGGATGTTCCTTTATCCAGTTGGAAAACGGAAAGGCTGTTTTAGGACTGAGTTGATCTTGGCTGAAGGAGAATAATGATTTTCAGAGCTTTGTCTAGACACTGCAAACAAGAATCTTTAACAGGGGGCTCAAGGATGGGTTCCGAACAGTCTGTGTGTCCCATGAAATTGTGTGTGTGTGTGTGTGTGTGTGTGTGTGCGTGCGTGAGGGAGAGAGAGGGAACGGGAGAAGACGAGAGTATGCATTTTTTGGCAAGAAGACCCAGAGCTCTCATCAGATCCTTTCAGGGGAGGGCGTCCTCCAGAGGAGCTCTCTCCTCTACATGCCATCGGCTCACACAGCCAGGTAGGCCCAGGTAGAGAGGCCAGCAGGTCACCCTGTAGCCTGTTCCTCTCCCTAACAAGTCTACAGCACTTCTCATCACTCTTTGAATGATGCCTTATTCATCAGTGACTCAAAATGACCCTGTGATGTCACTATTCCCCACAGAGTGGAATCCGACACAAAGAGGAGAGGCCTGGATTGGACTCCATCCAAATGGTGTAGCTACTCAAGTAACATGGGGCCTCTTCTGCGGCCATTTCACCTATAAGGCAACTTCTTGACATCCAGCCTAAGACACAAAATAGGGTTTTTCTTTCATCTTGACTTCAGTATGATGAAAGAAAATGAAAGAAAGTATGCATATGGACCTCTTCACATACCATCTCTGTGGTTTGGTAATTCTCCATAAATGACTACGTTTTGTTACTCTTGTTATTTTTCCAGAGACTGGCTTGAATTATATCTTGCTTCGTAACAATAAAATTTACCTCAAATGAATTCTGAAATACAATACATCCACCTTTGCAGTATTCAGTCCAAAGCTTCCACACAACACATCAGAAGCAACCAGCAACTGTTTTTATTTTAGTAAAATGCCGTTTTTTTGTGGAGGGGGTACGAATTCTGGGGTTTGAGGTTTACCCAAGTATAAAATTTCAAAGTTCATACATACTCTCGTATACAGAAGAACAGGCCTATGCAAAAGCATAAGCAACATTCCTTCGGGATTCTTCTTCGTACAAAGAACCGTGTGTGTATGCGAATGAGTATGTGCGCAAGCAAGTGTGTGAGTGTGAGTGCAAGCGCGTGTGTGCGCGCGGCTTTCTCCCAGGCAGCTGAGTAGGCAAAGAGAACTGATGGTTTGCTCACTACGTTTACTAATTTCTCCCCTTTTTAAAACAAAAACACTCCCTGTGCCATGACCATATGTCCTTAAATATTATCTTTTACTACAGAACCCCACAATATCACTAATGAACACCCAACTATGTTACTTTAGCCTTTGAATTAATGTGACTCTGCTTTTGGAAGCTACGTCTTTCCATACCAAGCCTTGGGGTTTGTGTGGTGCGTCTGTGCGGGGGTCCGAACGTGTGATCACCTGATTCTATATATTTTATGGGAAATTTTATCTCTGATTACAAAGAAACATTTACTCATTGTGGAAAATAAAATCTCAATAGTCATATGAATATATACAGCACACAATCAGCTTTTTGAAGTCCAAGGACCAGGTCCAAAGGGAACATCCACAGGGATGTTATGACGGCAATGTTGGCAGGTCCAAAAAATGCAAAATAACTGAAGGACGTATCAATACATGTGGCATCGAATAAGCTGGGGTCACATCCGTGTGATGAAACAGTATGCATTATTAAAGCTGATGAGCTATCTGTGCATCTGTCGGAGGCCTGTGCATGACACACACTTAAAGAAAGCAAGCCCACGAATGAGTACAGTAGGGTTCCACTGTGTAAAGACAACGACCTAAAGAAGAAAAGAAACGTCTAACAACCCGTGTGTGTGCGTGTGTTTCTTTTTCTCTCTATTCGCAGAGAAGAACATGTCCCGGGCTGAAACACAACCTACCTCAAACACAGGAGGAGGTAGAGGAGAGGAAGGTAGGTGGAGATCTGCCTTTTTGTTTTAAAACTTCTACTGTCTCAGTGATTGTAGCAACAACACATAACTTTACGACCTGGGCAGTGGTAATTCAATAAAAGATGTTAGTTAAGAAGAGAACTGTATGCTTTAATAAATATTGATAAAAAGGTCTCAGAACCTATCCCCTCCTACCCTTCAAGTGAGGCCACTGCCGGCAACTCGCTGTGTGCAAATTCCCATTATTCTCTGTGCCTACATTAACTAAAATAACTTTTTAAAACAAAATAAATTATATATATACAAACATACACATATATAGTTCTGTTGTATGCTTGTTCACTTAATGAGGCTTCGACCCACTTTCCATGGACGTGGGATCTGGCTGGGCAGAAACGTGACATCAAGGTGAGCACACAGAGTCAGATGGGGATTTGCATCCTGTCATCCTCAGCTGCCAGCTGTGAGACCCCAGATAAAGCCCTTAACCTGAGTCTCAGTGGTGTAAATTCTATAATGGGAACAAGACTACCTGCTACTGCAGGGCTGTGGAGAGAATTAAATGAAATGACACATTAGGATAATGAAGTTCCCTGCTTGATATATAGTAGGTACTCAACAAATGCCAACCACCACTAAGAACGATGTAGTATTAAAAATGTCACTGAATACTTGCTGTGTACTAAAAACTCTTCAAAGAGCTTCTAAAACCTTGAGACATATTAACTCATTTAATCTGCACAAAATTAATGAGATAGGCACCACAGTCCTCATTTCTCGGACCACAAAACCAAAGTCCAGCTGTATAGCCCGAGGCTACACAGCTAATTGTATGAGAGCTGGGCTCCCAACTCAAGCAGCTAGCTTACCCTTATCTACCCCACACACTGCTGCTTAATGCTGAGATTGTGGCAGGAGTTTACGGAAGTAAGTTCTTCTACAGGAGCATCTGTGGGGACCGCGTCACAACAAATGAACCACACTAGCTAAAGCAGCCTCAGGCTAGCGGGTGATTTTCTCAGCACTGGTTCCCAGACCTTTTCACTTGGGTACACAGGTGTGCACTTACCCAGACATCCCAAACTAGCCCACCTGGAACATGCAGCACTCTCCCCCCATCTCTCCCCGTGTGCCCAACCAATTACACTCTACAAAGGAGACCCATCAGCCAGGGGGTTCTCCTTCCCCCATAAGCACTTCCAGCATCCCAAACTAAATTGAACCAAATGGAGGGGAAAAAATGCCCCATGTAAAATAGGACAAGGTGGCCTCAAGTCCGCACCCACCTGAAACACAGCCCTTCACTGGATCACCGCAGGAGTCTGCATCCCAAGGGGGCAGCCCTTGACAGTGGCCAGCCCTAGCCCAGACAAGCTAGCCCATCACTAGCTTATGATGGAATGAAAGGTCTCACGGACCCTGATCAGGAGAATCCTATGACCAGCTTATTACACATATAGGCGACCCCAATGTCATACAAAAATAACTTATTTCTAATCTGCACATTTAGCCATGGGTCTACCTCTTCCAGGACTCCCTTAAATTAAAATCAAAGTGGCATTTCTGTCTCCTTAAAGGTCAAAAAGACCTCAAGTTCGACCTCTGTCTCATAGGTGGTCTGTAACATTAAACCATCAATTAGCTTTATACTTTCACTTCCAAGGCCACAGCAGTTCTTTTGTCTCTCTGACAAGGTCAGGACATTCCCTCTGTTTGGTGTGGTAAAAAGAAAAGAAAGAAAAGAAAAAGAAAGAAAGAAAGAAAGGAAGGAAGGAAGAAAGGGAGGGAGGGAGACAGAAAGAAAGACAGAAAGAAAGAAAGACAGACAGACAGAAAGAAAGAAAGAAAGGAAGGAAGGAAGGAAGGAAGGAAGGAAGGAAGGAAGGAAGAGAGACAGAGAGGGAGGGAGGGAGGGAGGAAGAAAGAAAAAGAGAGAGGGAGGGAGGGAAGGAGGAAGGAAGGAAGGAAGGGAGGGAGGGAGGGAGAGAGAGAGACAGAGAGACAGAGAGGGAGGGAGGGAGGGAGGGAGGGAGGAAGAAAGAAAGAGGGAGGCAGGGAGGGAGGAAGAAAGAAAAAGAGAGAGAGAGGGAGAGAGGGAGGGAGGGAGGGAGGGAGGGAGGGAGGAAGGAAGGAAGGAAGGAAGGAAGGAAGAAAAAGCAGGCCATTTATAACCCAAGAGTTTGCTTCAATGCTTTTAATGAGCAGAACCTGGCATCCTTGTTACAGAAGCATCTTCTGTGATCGCTACTGAACCTCAGGTATCTCGGGGGGCGGGGGGGGGGGGGGGGGTGAAGTGAGGAAGGAGGGAAAAAAAGAAGGAAAAAAGAGCCACTTCTGCCCAGGAAACAGGATAATGGCAGATAGACCCATTTTAATTAGGAGTTGAACTTGAGTGCCAACAACACATTTTCCTCAATTAATACAATGGCTACATTTTCAGCAGAAGTTACCAATTTTTTAGTTACCAATTTTTATTACTTAATTGGATGCTCCACTGAATGGGTGTGTGTGTGTGTGTGTGTGTGTGTGTGTGTGTGTGTGTGTAAGAAAATAAATAAAAACTGATATAGGAAAAGAAGAAAAAATTATTGCTATGAAAACAATCTAGTTTTTAAAAACTTTTCTTAAAGGTCCTTGAAATATCTATTTCGAGACCTCTAGAGTTATTTTGGCTTGGATTCTAGTGTTACTTACAGGATGTCCTTAAAGAACATTTCATGGCAGTTCCTCTAAAGCAAATACAGATACTGTTTTGCATTCTCTCACTAATATTGTGCATTCTTGTTTGGGCACCAAGCTAAGCAAAATGTTACATTAGATGCGTTCAAACATCACTGACATATGTTAACAAAAGCGGCTAATTATGCACAGAGCTGCCCATGATCCTTTCAATTGGTGCAAGAGCGATATCACTTATATTTTAAAACGTCCATTGAGTGAATTCTGCCATCCCACATCCTGAAAGGTGAGAGAAACTGCATGATTCTTCGTTTTATCTCCTCCTTTTGAAACCTTTAACAAAAAATTATTTTTTCAAAATAAACTCTTTTTAATGTGAGTCCAGGCTGTGTCCACCTTTGAGAGAGAACATTTCACTTTTAAGTTGGCTGGCATAGCAACACACAAGCAAATGCCCGACTCTAAACCAGTCTGGTTTCCTTTCTTGGCTCAAGGGTTTAAAGGAAAAATTAAGAGAGTTGCTCTGTATTAGTCTTAGCAGTTTAGAGCTTAGGAATTCACGTTTTAAAGTTTCTGCTAGCAAACGGTATTAGAAAACAGAGCAGGAACTGTCTATGAAGCCATTTCTACCTGATTTCTTCATTTTTATTCACGTTTGCATTGTTTTTAGCTTAATGTTAATTCTATGAGGACATTCATCTTTTTTAATATTTTAATTTTATTGGAGTATAGTTGATTTACAATGCTATGTTAGTTTCAGGTGTACAGCAAAGTGATTCAGTTATACATATATTCATTTTTTTAAGATTCTTTTCTCGTATAGGGTATCAAAGAATATTGAGCAGAGTTCCCTGCACCACACAGTAGGTCCTTTGTTGGTTATCTAAATATCTTATGTATAGTAGTGTGTGTATGTTCATCCCAAGCTCATTCATCTATTTTCGGCTTGTCATCTTTTCTCACTAATACAGCACAGAACACAAATCTCAAACATTTTAGCAGAAAGATAACAGTGAAAGGGTAAAATACATCTGTTTACTACGCTGGGCTGTAAACATCATCTCACTCATAATCCTGGGTGGGATCTGGGGGCAAGAAGCAATGAAGGCCTTTCCCAAGGCCTCTGTTTAGTGGTCTAATGTGCATTTCCCTCCAAAGGAGCCCTCGGAAAGTTCTACCACGAATTACGGCTTCACTGACTACTTGGTTTGATAAACAACAGAATTATTTCCTGGAACGGGCATAAAAATTCCATGGCCACAACAGTGGCTAAACTTTCATCTAAAAACATGACACACTCAAAATAAAAGGGGGTGAAGGCATCTTCCAGAACTTAATTGCTCTTGATTTTATGTTGTTAAACTTGGGTCCTACAGGTGCGAAGACCGAAGTCAATGAGAGGACAGAGGTGACCAATGTCAAATATCTTCCAAATACGGTGGCAAAGCCTGCAGCTTCATAAGCAAAGACCACAACTGTTAAACGAAACTCATACTCTATCTCACAGAAACTGAGTTAACCAGAGAAGACACAACTTCCTATATCTTACTGCTAGACATGACTAAAAACAATGTTTTCTTAAAATCTAAAGTCTGGAATTCATAAATGTAGATTTTTTTTTTAAGTTTAGTTTATAAAACCCAATGTGGTATAACAAAAATTGAACTCTTGATTTTCTTAGGATCTCATTATATTTATATTGCTTCCCAATAAAGGAACTCTCCTCCTGACTTCCCCCTGGCACGAGGAGATACGTCTGTTTTAAGCTGATACTATTCCTGTATGGACAGCTGGCCGGGTCCACTTGTCCAAGGAGGTGTTGTCAAAGTCTCAAATGTCCCCGAGACCTCATGACATACTGCCACCTGCCTTGAAGGCTTCTAATGTTAGACTTCCTGCAGTTTTACCCTCAGAAGCCGGTCATGTGACTTGAAAATCTATTTCCAAGTCACCAGGCATCGGGCCAGGCCCCAAGAACACTGCAAATCCAGGGCTCCACCGATGTGTCCCTGCTCTCAGGACCTGACACTCAAGCAGGACCCGCCTTAGTCCCTCCATAAGGAAGTAAATTTCCCAGGGGCCCCTCCTCCTCAGGAGAGGCCAACAGAGGCTGAATTCAGAAGCCATAGTGGGTATAGCTTACAAACTGCCCCACAGACTCTGAAAGTCAGTCACCGCACGTGGCACAAAAAGCACCCACATCAAACACCAGGCAGATACACATTTCCTCAATGTGTATTGAGGGGAAATCACCCTGCACACCAAAGCTTCGCACAGAGAAGCAAGTTAGGCTTCCAAAGGCTGGACCTAGGTCCCCTTTGTAGTTAGTCCAATAGGACGCCAGTGACCGCTAACGAATGCCCTCCATCTGTTGGTGGCCTGCAGAGTCCATGAACTTTGCCTCAGGCAGGAAGTTCATAAGTGGAAAGTTGACAGGTAGTGGAGCTTAGTTTTTGTCAATACAGTCATATATCCTAATAGATCTGACTCCATTCTTTGGCAAGAGGCTGGGGCTTACATGTGCCATCAACAGATCATGTGCCATCAACAGGGTATAATGTCAGAAAAAAACATCTGCTGCCAACATGGAACATGCAGTTCTTTCCTCCACAGGAATGTTCCCAAACTGCTGGCCACTGCCTTTTAGTGAGCCATGAAATCAACTCAGTGGGTGGCAGACAGCATTAAAAGAGAAAGAATAAAATAGAAATACCAGACAGCTCTGCATGTCCTAAGGATAAGTATCTCTCATGAACTTTTTCTCAATTTTTAGACACATATACCAGGACCTGCTCACATTAGTGAGTGCTGCACTGGGTTGTATATAAAGCATATTTCTTACCAAAAAAAAGTTTGCAAAATGCCCTTTCAAAGAGCAGGGTAGCAGGAGAGGCTGCTGGGCCAGGACTTACATATCTATGGGCTGCATCAATTGACAAATGGGCACACTATACATAGCTACAATTGGAATGCATAAAGATAGTATAGATTTTCAAAAATTTATAAAAACAAAACTGTATCAAAGACAGATTCCCTGATGTCTGGCCTATTACACTATCATTCACCTTTCTGCCTCTGAAATTCTTTACCAGTGATGAAATTATTCCTCCCTGTGGTGGACTCAAACTTCTAAGAGCTCCTTCATCCCTCCACCAACCAAACTCAAGTGCCTGCACAAAGTGTAGCTCAGACTGGCACATGGCAGCAGTGGGCAAGGTGAAGTCTGGACTCTTTGACCTTATTGGACGTGGCATAAAAGGACCCGAAGACAGGATGAGCAAGGCATTCCATTGTCAATCTCCAACCTGTCTGATTGCCTCTAGGGGACAGAGTCAATCTGGGCCTAAGTGTTTCCAACACCATTTGGTAAAATAAGTGTTATCTACATGTAACATATCTACACAAAGTGTACATCTTGATGCGTATTCACAGGCTGAGCACATTCATTGACCATTACCCAGACGAAGAACAGGACGGGACCAGCACTCCAGAAGCTCTCCTGGGGCCTCTGCTCCCATTCACCATCCTCACTTCTAACCCCACAGGATAATTTTGCTCTTAATCAAAGAGAAAGCAAGGCTCAGGCTCAGAGTCTTTCCCAAGCAACAGTATCTAGATGAAACTGACCAACTCTACACTTTTATGGTACTTATTTTTACTGTTACCGTCTGTTTACAGCACATGAAATGGCTTTCCACTTGCAATCATGACATAAGTTTCCTTTTAAAATAAATCTAGGCGAAACAAAAGCTTTAAGAAGAATGTGAAGTGCTGAACAAAACAGGTGGTGTATAAAAGGCAAAAAATGACCAGGTGGTATACAACCGACTCGAGTTTGCGAAACGCTGGTTCAGTTTTGCTGATCAGCGTGAAATGCTAAACTGGCTTAACTGACTATACCGTACCCTGATTTTCCAAGGAGGATGGTGGAGTCTCTCTCCTGTCCCAGGGTCTACCAGAAGGACTAATTTCCTCTCTTACATAGTCTTTTTTTTTTTTTTTTTTTTAATTTATTTATTTATTTATTTATGGCTGTGTTGGGTCTTCGTTTCTGTTCGAGGGCTTTCTCTAGTTGTGGCAAGCGGGGGCCACTCTTCATCGCGGTGCGCAGGCCTCTCACCGTCACGGCCTCTTTTGTTGTGGAGCACAGGCTCCAGACGCGCAGGCTCAGCAATCGTGGCTCATGGGCCCAGTTGCTCCGCGGCATGTGGGATCTTCCCAGACCAGGGCTCGAACCCGTGTGCCCTGCACTGGCAGGCAGACTCCCAACCACTGCGCCACCAGGGAAGCCTCTTACATAGTCTTAAAACAGTTTAAGATCAGCACTCCCTGCAGATGATACGATGCCATTTTTATAACCCTTCTGACTTGTACTTCTCACACGCATCACGCTTAAAAAAAAAAAAAACAAAAAAACCCCGACTGGACTAAGCTGATTCCGAATGAAAAGAAACGTATCAATTTTTCTCTTCTTAAATCTCTACTATTTTAAGTTTTAAAAGATCACTTAGAACTGGGATCAATTATAACAAAAGGCCACAAACAGATCACATTGAATGCCTTTAGTGTTCTAATAATGGCAAAAAATAACAAACCCTTACATGAACTTAACTTTCAAACAAACTGAAGAAGAAAGGAAAAGTATCATTTCAATGGAAAAAGCAACTTCCTTCCTTGGCCTCTTCTCTCTGAATTAGTGTAATTCCCTGTACGTTCTGTTAAATCTAGTAAATTTAAGCAGAGGAGACTCTCTGAATTTCACTTGTAAGACGTACTTAACGTGTCAGGCAAATAACCTAATCTTACCTATGAACAGGCTTTGCAGGTAATTAAATAACCTTGTCAAAACAAAGATTTCCTTGCCTGCACTTTACATAATACCACCTGCCCAAAGGATTCTCCTTTCATTTCTCACAAAGTGTAAACAGAGGTTATTAAACAGGGACTACATTTGAAACAGCTTAAAACTTCATCCGATTTGTGCTGGGTTTCCAATGAGCAGCTGATACAAAATAAAGACGAAATCTCACAAGTAACTCATGTGAAGTCAATGTATTCAGGCATATACACTTACTCACAGATTCATATATACGTATACTCATACATGGAGTCATATATATACATACGGTTTTTCACAAGCTCTTGAAGCAGTCCTACAAAAAATCTTATTTGTCAAAACACGGTCTATTAAAGGTTTGTGGCTAATAAAAGTTAAAGTGTGGTTTAGAACGTGATGAAAACGCAGATACCAAGGTTAAGGTAACATTTCTCTGAAAATGATTCAGCCCAATGCGGCATTTAATGTCCTTCCTCTATCTGATCGTGTTTCCCTCTGCCGCTTCGTATACCAAAGCAATCAGTCCTTCAGATACCAAGATGCTGATCAGGGCAGCTGAACGGAGAAACTATAAACTTCACCAACTTTGTTACCACCATCATTAGTCCTTTAAAAGGAAAGGGGAGGGGCTTCCCTGCTGGCGCAGTGGTTGAGAATCTGCCTGCCAATGCAGGAGACACGGGTTCCGGCCCTGGTCTGGGAAGATCCCACATGCCGCGGAGCAACTGGGCCCGTGAGCCACAATTACTGAGCCTGCGCGTCTGGAGCCTGTGCTCCGTAACAAGAGGCCGTGATAGTGAGAGGCCCGCGCACCGCGATGAAGAGTGGCCCCCACTTGCCGCAACTGGAGAAAGCCCTCGCACAGAAACGAAGACCCAACACAGCCAAGAATAAATAAATAAATAAATAAATAAATAAATAAAATTTAAAAAAAAAATAAATAAATAAAAGGAAAGGGGAAAGTAGGTCTTTTTGCTAGCTTTCAATCTTACCTTTTAGTCACCAAAGAAAATTAAGATGTTCCTCCATTGATAGTGAGTTTCCAGCTTTCAGTAAAAATATGACACATTTTTTTCTTGCTTGATTCCCTCTTGTAAAGTTCCTTTATCACCAGCAATTCTATTCCAAGCCCCCAACATATGTTAATATTACCCCACCCCGAGGTTCCTATAAGCACACCGACTCTTTCAGATATTTCAGAGAATGATACAAAGTATCTGAAATCCACTAACATTGCTGTAAAAAATCATACATCATCCTGTTTTACTTGTGCTCCTACCATTTCATTTAAGCTAGAGTTTAGAGCAAGTAATATTATGCGCTCCATATGCAATTTCCATGTCTCATCAGATTCTGACAAGTAGGCCATTGTACCCTGTGATTAAGCAAACCGATTAAAGTTTTTTCAAGACACTGCTTACCATCAGTAAGGTTTTCTATTTTCATCTTTACTCTTTACCATATTTCTCAATTTTTCTACGTTGGTGTATTGCATTGACATCAATTTATAAATGTTACCCTAAAAAGAAGTTGATGTGAGTTGCCATCTTAAGGGAAGATTTTGTTCAAAGAAATACAAACTCCAGAATTTCAAGAAAATCCCAATATTCCTCATGAGTCAATATAAAAATGGAAATCTTAATCAGTTCAGGCACTTTAAAAATAGCTGATATTAAACATGCAATTGTTTTACTTTATTTTTAGAACACTGAAGTCAGCACATATGCAATGAATTACCAGGTTCACACTAACATGTGAACTAAGAATTATTCCTGATTGATCAATTACCATGATTTATATGGCCTTAGGAAGTGATAGCTGTTTCTCCATCCAGATTCAAAGGGTCACTAATTAAAGAAAAGAAATCTAAAACAAATTAAAATGATCTATTCACAACTGTAATTTTGGGTTTATGAAACTGTGCCATAAAACCGTCATCAAAGCACTGGCTTTTTAGAAGGTCCTTCCAGCCCAGCCTCTACAGAATGACAAGAAACAACACCAGCAAAGCTAACCACCTGGGGAGTGTTTATTCTGGAGCCAAATTTACAGTTTTCAGACACATGCATTATATTCGTTATTGTAGCAACTTTATGATACACGTACAGGCAGACCTCGTTTTATTGCGCTTCACCTTTATTGCGCTTCGAAGATTATCGCATTTCTTACAAATGGAAGATCTGTGGCAACGCTGCGTCAGGCAAGTCTATTGGCACCCTTTTCAATAGCATTTGCCTGTTTTGTGTCTGTCACATTTTGATAATCTGCAATATTTCAAACTTTTTCTTGCTTATATTTCTTATGGTGATCTGTGACCAGTGATGTTTGGCATTTTTTAACAATAAAGTATTTTTAAATGAAGGTCTGTTACATTTTTTTTTAGACAGAATGTTATTGTACACAATAGACTACAGTATAGTACAAACATCGCTTTTATATGCACTGGCAAACCAAAAAAAATTCATGTGACGCCTTTTATTGTGATATTTGCTGTACTGCAGTGGTCTGAAACTGGACCCACAGTATCTCCAAGGTGTGCCTAAATGGTGTCCATAATTTACAGAAGAAAGCAATGCTCAGAGATGAGGAGAAACTTGTCCAAGGTCGCAAGGCTAGCGATGGTAGAATTAAAATTCAAAACCTGGTGTGATTCCAGAGTCCATGACTCCTAACCACTCTATACAACTGACTGCCTTTCTCAGGGCCTGAGTATCAGCTACCTTCCTCTGTCCATCGGTCTGACATGGAAACTCCCCAGAGCCAGGGACCACCTATGAGCTCTCTATGCATCTTGGCCTATCTCAGTCTTAGGGAGAATACAACTCGCCTCCAACAAGTAGAACACACGCCTGCTGATGGTTTCTCTTCCACTGTGAGCCTGAGAACCCACACAACATGAAGATTTTCAACAAGCCACGACCAGAGATCACTCTATACAATTCATCCCCCTCCCGGTTTTTAAAATAAACACCGCATAGGAGTTGTATGTGTCTGGCTAACAAATTCTCAAATCGACGTGTGTAGAAACATGAATGTCCTATAGCAACAATCATTCCAGGAAAAGAACAAAAACTGCCTTCTTTGGATAGTGACTGCCAGCAACTTCTAACCCACCCCAGAGTTTCTCCAGAGAGTGAAAAATAAAACATACATATATTTAGCTCACTTTAAAAAAAACAGACTGGCACGTCTCTTTGGGGAGGTGGGCGAGTGGCTAAGCAAGCAAACACTCTTAGGCTTTCAGTTCTCCTGGTCCCCGAGAGCTGTCAAGTGACTCATGAGGAGTAGCAGGAAAAGAGGAAGTGATGAAAGATGGAAATTAAGAGACTCAAAAGAGCCAAAAAGGAAGCGGGGAGTGCTACCCTCAGGAGAAGAGGGATGGGACCCAGACTCTCTGCAGTTCAAATGACTGTCAAAATAGACACAGACAAATAGACAAAACAGAAGAGCCAAAGGTCTTCTCGGAGCAATGTGGCATCTGTGTGGCCGAGAACCCCATCCCAGCTGCCCTCTCCCCGAGGCTCATGGGAATCATTCATCATCATTAGACGAAATCGTGCCGTTGCAGCTTCCCACCCTGGGGTACTGGGAGTTTTCAGTGAAAGTGGCATAAGTGCAAAACCAGCGCTTGCAGCCGCCAATTCCACGCGGCTGAGTCTTCCAATTGTCATTGTCCCAGTGACAATTCCTAATCTAACTCTCCCTGCTCCTGTTCCCAGCCCCCTCATCTATAGGCCCCGTGCTTCGTTTTTGTTTCCAAAATGATGTGGACCTACTGCTTTCAAAGGTTCTCCCAGAGTCTCTCCTACACAGCTTATTTTACATATACTTCATAGTTGATAATTTAAGTCAGAGCATTCCAAACATACCTTTCAAGTCCGATAAAAGTGCACCTAGCTCTTTGTGTCTTACACCAACAGACAAAGACGAAAACTTAATTTTTAAAAAAAATGATGTGGGTTCTTGTTCTCAAAACCCCCATACTTAAAGATAAGGGTCTAGATATGGTGTACAAAGAAGACAACTGAATATAAACTGTATCTTATCTGTACTGTTGTCAAGGGTTTGTTGTTTTGCTGTTGTCTGGGAATTACCAAAAATTTAATTTTTCAACCTAATCTTTATTCAAAAAATTTAATGGGGATGCCAGTCACTTCTGATTTATTCTTGATTTTAAAGTGCTTTGTGGATGATCTAAGTAACTCTTTGTACTAAGGGTTGACCATGAGGGGATAGATTTAAAACTTCTGGGGAGCCACAACTCCCACAAAAGTACACAGTGTCAAGAGGAAGTGAACTCTGATCATCTGGGCAGAGAATGGGAGGGAGGGACTTCCAACAGCCTGGTTCCAGACTCCCAGCATGAGCTGCCCACCCATCTCATACCTGAGGCCACCTGCTAGGAGCTTCTGGAAAAGAGAACGACAAGTAATGTACAAAAGGAAACACACAAGCAGGAGTCAGCTTTGTGATACTTAAAACTCAAAGGAAACTTCTAACTCACCATTTTTCCTCTTCACTGTTTTCTGGATTATAAAAAAGAATATTCACTTCTCTGGAGAAGTCCAACATTATAGAAAGGTGACTTAAAAAATGTTAAAGTTCCCCCATAATCCCACTCTACAACATTATATATAACTTTAGAATGTTTTATTACCTCAGAGTGCTTTTTCCTATGAAAAGACTAATATACATAAATGTCTTTAAAACAAACAAATTGCATCACGCCATATGTTTTATTCTTCACCTAACGTTTATCTGGCTGGTGTGCAGTGATGTCTGTTACAAAGATGTTCACGGAAAACCTAGTTTTTTTTCTGTTTTTTTTTTTAAAGTTAGTTTTAATAGCAAAACTAATAAGAAAATAACAACAATAATAAATATTACCAAGTCAATACATCAGTATAGTCATTAGAAAAAAATTAATACAAAATGTTATTTTTTTAAAGGCAACTGGGAGTAAAGAGGAAATACTTGGTGTTAATTGGTCACAATGTTAATTCTAAAAAGTATGTCTGCCTGAAACAGTTCAAGGTTTCCTCAATAATCCTGCAGCAGCACTACATTCTGGCTAAAACACACAAGAGGAAAACAGATCGCAGAAGTATTTTGCTGACTTCTGTAACTGGCTTTGGTATTAAGTTCTTGTATCAGATACTAAAATTTTAATTTGAAAAAAACCCCAAACAATTCTTCATATTGGCACTTAAGAGCAAAAATCCTTTGACCTATGTTATCTCCTTGCTCTACCCAGACAGCATGACAGGTAGGGGAGACAGAGAGTAATACTCTTCCCACTTTAGAGATGAGGAACTCGAAGCTCAGCATTTAGGATACTAAGACCACAGAGCGAATAACCTGGTAGAAACCTAAACCTGGGGTCCTCATTTAAATCTCAGGGCTCTTTCCACTTCCACATGTGCCTGCTAATACTAAGGAAATCAGCTGCTTTAATTTTGCCAGAACTTCCATTGCTATGGTATAGGCTATAAGAGTAAGATGAAAGTGAAAAGCTTGTTTAAACAGGGGGAGGAGGGAATAAAAACCGAGATGCAACAAAGGTGTCCACTTTATTTTACATCTGAAGACCAAAAAGAATGACTGATACATTATTATGAAACACACACCATCCCAATGAAAGGAGAGTCATTACTTCCAAATGATAATGTAGTCATTCCAAAAACACCGTATGAGTCCAGCCAGAGATAACAAATCCAGAGTCAAACTGTCACCCCTCCTCTCTTGTGTCCATGGCAAACATCACTAAATGATCACCACACTCATCCCCACTCAATCCAGACATGGTCTCAGAATCCTTCCACATAGTAATCCAGGGTACAACACTGTCAACCAATCGAAATTGGTAACTAAGATGAAACTCTAGTCTCTGCCTCTGGAAATGGAGAGTTGGGGTCCATTACTAATAAGGGGTCTCTAAAACCTGCTTATTTTTGCAGCTTAAAAAGAATCTCCTCAACATAGCTTGAATTATACCACATCTCTTTCATCAAAACAGATTATTTGTGTAACTGAGGTAACAGAGATTTCAAATTGACACGAATAGGTTTTACTTCTCAGGAGGATAATTGCCACAGAATTTTTTCCTCTCCTCTGCTGAGTGTGGTCCATGGCTATCAGTCACTACAGAGGACAACAGCATAGCCCCACGTATTTATTTTTAATATTACCCCCAAATGGCTTGGGCATCTCTCTGCCTGTTTAGCAATAATAAGTTTCCTGCATAGAGTTACACAAGAAATACCGAGCCTTTCTTACCCCATAATGAAAGAAAAATATAATTACAAAATCACCTACTTTAGAGCATATTTTTCCTCCCAAAATCAAACCAAAAATAATATGGAAATATTTTAAACAATTTTCATCAACAACTTTTAATTCACTGATAACATCTAAGCAAAGATCAGAGATTTGATTCAAAAGAAAAGAGTACATTCATCACTATTTCAAAAGGGATTCCTCTAGGAGTTGCAAATCTTCAAAGGAGGAGGAGAAACTTAACCATGCAGACTTGGACTGGAATTAGACGTACTGATACAGGCATAGTTTTCAAAGTATATAAAAGGATGAATAGAGAAATAGAAGGAGAGATGTGTGTTGTTGTTGATGATGATAATATTGTGTGTGTATGTGCGTATTTACATTTTCTACCTCTGATGAGACTGCCTAGAAACAATGAAACCTCAATTATAACCTCATATAATTATATATGATCACCCTAGCACCCATATGTTGGTTTCTAAACGCCACTCACTCTTCACTCAATGGAGTTAGAGCTACTCAGTGGAGTTAGAGCTACTTGGAAAAAGAGCTGATTCTAGGGCTGGGGCAAGCAAAGTACAAGATGAGCCTGGGACATCTCGTGGTGCCACAAAGTAAGGAAGTGCTCAAAAACTGATGGAAACATGAGAAAAGGACAGAGGTACTAGCTTGAAAAAGCTCCTCCTGGCCAAAACTGGCCAAGGTGACCACCAAATTATAAGAATCCATGAGTCCATACTGAAATAGACAGACAGACAGACAGATGGAGATAGGTAGAAAAAAACAGGGAGGAAAGGAACACTTCTTCTTACAACTCATAAACATAGAAGGAATGTACTTAGTAAATCACCATTCGTCAACCATTATAATAATAATCAAGTCAAGTAAAATCCATAAGTGGGTGCGAAAACCAGTGTATGAGAGTTTGAGTCGCAGCAGGATATTTCCACAGCCTCAAAGTATCCTCCACTCTCCCCGAAAGGATACAAGACAAAGGAGGAAACAGTACCTTTACAGCAGACAGACCTGGCAGATAAAGACTTTAACCAAGCAGTCTAAGTTAACATCACTAATAAAGGGACAAAGTGACATCGTGTGACCCCCGACAGGATGCGCTGAGAAGGACATTCTATCACTTCTTTGGTATTCCTGCCCAAAATGTATGGCCTGGATCCATACTCATGAGGAAACATCAGACAAACCCAAATTGGGAGACATTATACAAAAGACTTAGTTTGTGTTCTTCGAAAACATCAGTAGCATGCAAGACAAAAAACTTAAGCCACTGCTCTAAAGGAAAGGAAATCAAGAACTATGACAACTCAATAAAACCTATGATCTGCGGTTTTCTCTTGCTATCAAGGACACTGTACAGATTATTAGAAATCTGACTAAATTCTGTAGATGAAACAATAGGGCCCTACCAATATTAATTTCCTGATTTAGATAAATGGATTGTAGTTATGTAAGAGGTCTTATTCCTAAAAAAAAAAAAAATACACACTGATGTATTTAGGAATAGGGGTAGAGAGAGAAAGGGATAAAGTAAATGTAGCAGATGGTAATGCTGGGGGAATCTGGGTAAAGACTGTACAGGAATTCATTAATGGAAGTCTGAAATTATGTCAAAATAAAAAGTTAACAGAAAAAAAAGAGCGTCTTCCTTTTTCTAAAACTAAATGCTTTTTCAGGTGAATTCACATGCCACCCTGCAATTTTAGTTGGTGGGAGAACATTATCTTCACTAACAAATAGTAAAATCTCGCTTTACCAAGTAGCCTAGCTCGGGAAGGGAAGGCAGTGTTAATCTGTTCTAGTCAACCCTGTAACCCAGCCTTTTGAGCAATGACAGACTAACCAAACCTACAGCAAACAAAACAGAGAATGACTGATTTACACAAAAGCCACTGAGCTTACACACATTCTGTGACCACATGCTTGGGTCTTCAAATCATAACACTCCCAAGATGAACACGTATTTACAGAGGATTGTACAAAATAAAGGTTAGTGGCAACAGAGGGCTTCACTCCCTGCCTTCACTGCACTCGGAGAATTGCATTTACTATCTCAAAGCAGAAGAGGACATTGCATTTAGCCCAGACAACTGTCACAGAAATTCACTTACCGCCAAATGAGAGACGAGCAGAATGCAAGAACGAGCTTCTGAGCAACGCACCTTGCATCATAAGGTTTGGGAACAAGACAAATCTCTACCCCAGTCATTCTCCCTGGGGTCCCTATCATAACCCGAGGTAGTGCTGGAAACCTATGGAAGCATTTTTCATTGTCACAAGGATTGGGGTGGGGACCAAGCATGCTAGAAGCCCTAAACGCACAGAGTCTCGGGCAATGAAGAAGTATTGGGCTTCCTGAATAACCTTCCCGTATCCTGCCAGACATTAGTAAAGGTAAAGTAACAAACGTTTTATAATTACCTGAGGGTACACCCTAACTCTGTTTTACATATAAACACTGAGGGTTTTTTTGTTTTGTTTTGTTTTTGCAATTTAAATGCATACAGATTACACACCCATGTTCACAGCAGTATTATTCACCACAATGTAAAGATGGAGGCAAGCTAAATGTCCATCGATGGATGAATGGATAAACAAAATGTGGTATATACTTCTATACATACAATGGAATAGTGTTCAGCTTTAAAAAAGATGGAATTCTGACACATGTTACAAGTCCACAGAGGACTGTGGAGGCCACCACGCTAAGTGAAATGAGCCAGACACAGAAAGATAAATACTGTAGCATTCCACTTATGTGAGGTACCTAGAGTAGTCAAATGCATAGAAACAGAAAACAGAAGGGTGGCAGCCAGGAGCTGGGGGAAGGGGAGGAGGGGTGGGTTAATGGCTACAGTTTCAGTTTGGGAAGACAAAAAAGTTCTGGAGATGGATGGTGGTGATGGTTGCACGATCAAGTACTTAATGCCCCAGAAAAGTACACTTACAAATGGTTAAAATGGTAAATTTTATGTTATGTATATTTTACCACAATTTTTAAAACACACACACACACACACACAAAGACGTGTGTAAATCAAAGGAAGACTGTATTTAATTGTGCCGTATCTTAACCACAATCTGTTCACCACCGTGGAAAATCCAATCGTGGACGGCGATGCCGCTCGTGGTGCCAAACTCCGCAGCACCGCCTTCCTGGACCAGCAACTTCTGTCGCCGGTGCACCGTGCCGAGCCCACAAGGAGATGCCAGCGTCTGGCAGCAAACATCACAGTGGCTTCTAATGCGGCCGTGCCCGAGCATTTACACACCGATATATACATTTTACTATAAATGATCTTCCTGTTATTTTTCTATTAATGACAGTATATAGGTTCTACCATTAGGTGTGCATGTATATAAATATTATCGATGAATTTCGTTTCATGAGAGTATTGATGGCATTTCACAATATTTCCGATAAAACACAAGGCGAGCGTGCTTGGTTCTGATGTGGGTGAGAACTACAGCTCTGGTCTCAGGGAACAAAGAGCGGTAGGAACAGAGTAACCGTTAACAACTCTGCAGTGAGGACGAGATTTAGTCAGTCTCTATGGATTTAATATAAACGTCCTTTTGCCAGGATGAAAGTTCTTATGGTGAAAATCTAGTGGGAGTTTGCTCACTCCTCTGAAAAGGAAGAAATATGGAGGAAAACTAGAAAGCCCCTGACTCTTCTTAGTGAACCCACAGGCACACTTAAAATAATCAAATTCATGCCTGGTAATAAACTCAGACACAGACAAGGTGAACAGGAGAACATCGTTTTCAGGCATGCGAATCACTGTATCATGTCAAAAGAGATTAGGATTTGATGGAGAAGGGCACGGGGTGTCAATTGCAATTACACATATGTTGTTTCTCTATTGTGATCATCCTTCTTTCCATCTCAACACTGGGACATGATTAATATTTTACATACTATCCAAAAGGGGAATGTGACTTACCAGAAACAGTACTAAATGTTTCAAACACAGATCACCCTTTGCCAAGAGAAAATCCTGCCCAGCTGTACATTTCTCATTTGCAAAACATACGAGCAATGAAATTCCATTACTTACAGAAACTGGCTGTTCCACCAAACCCTTGGCAATGGAAGCTGTACTTATCTTTTGGAACAACAGTCCAGAAAATGTATTCTCTCTTTCTTTTAAAAAAAGACAGTAAGGACACATTTGAGCTCTTGAAAAAGCGTCTTGCCCAAGCAAATTCCTGGTAGGGAAAAATCCACTCCCCTGACCGGGGAAATATGAAGATTGACCCTAAAACATGCAGCAAAAAGATCTCCAAGCTTAAGAACCCTTCAAAAAGTCAAGGGGGATGTAGCAGTGCTAATGATGTCCTTAAAACAAAATCAAGTATCCTTTTAATACGTCAATTGTCACACTGCACCCACTCCTTCAGAAAAGTAACTCTTACACCCTAACTCGTTCAGTTCGCTTTCTTGGGGAGATATAACCGTCTGTCTCCCTAAGGATATAAACTGACCTGAAGTGTACTGCTTTGCACATTGCAGAATTCATCCAAACGAGACCAGAAAAGCAAGACTCTGTCGTCCTCTCCCCAACGCTCCCTTCCCCGGAAGCACATGGCCACATTACGGTGGGTTACAGGAACTTCCCTCGTGGCTTATCACATGGTCAGAGTTCCCACTCGGTACAAGGTTTGAAACAGACCACAAATATACTCAAGAAATACAGATGCTATGCAAATGTGTGTTTGGAACATAAAACATGCAGTGGTCACAGTACCATTTTTCCAGTTTCCTGTTTAATGTGCTGTATTATGGCTACGGCCCATGGGGGAGTTTCTTATGGGCTTCAACAACTCATCCTGGATTCTCCTATTTAATTTTTTCCTCATAGGAGAGCCAACAAATTGAGCCCATGTGTATGTATATATATATATATATATATATATATATATATATATATATATATATATATATTTATCCATTAAAAGAGCAATCAAAATAGCCAAAACCACCAGCAAAATATAGTCATTTGTATCAAACTTTGCAACAGGAGCCCACACAAGCAGGCCCTGAATCACTCTTTCCCTTTCAGCAACTCGGAGCATGCTAGGACACTGTGTGACCCTATTCCAAAGTGTCCTGTGGCAGGGCGGAGGGAGCTACCTACCTCCCCCGGAGAAAATCTATAAAGCCCCTAAGTAAAAGTTTAAAATGATGAGTGAAAATTGAAAATGAGGAAGTGGGTGATGAGATGAGTGACCGTCCTGAATATCAACCTTTGCCTGCACGTCCCCGGACAGTCAACTAGTACAAGTGACAACAGGCAAAAAAGACACGCATAAAAGAGGGATATGTAGAAATGATTGTGTGTCATGAGCCCTGAGGACGTTAGAGTGATTCCACAGCCGACACAATGACCCCTCCCTGGTCACCGATCTGAACAGAGCCACCATTTGCACCACAGGGACTGCTCACCTGGTTCTAACTAACACACGACTCCCCAGTGGTTTTCACACGAAGCTCTAACTGAAGCACGCAAAACAGATGCGCGGCCGCGTGACAAGAGCCAAATCGTCAACAAGCCACTCATAATCTGGCTTCTCTGCACTGAACATGAACAAAAGCTTAAGAGCAAGGCAATCAGCACGCAGTCTGGTCCCACACCATCGGAGAGGTCTGACTCCTGCCTCAAGAGTCACCAGCTGAGGCCTCCCTGCCCCACCGAACACCCTGCCTTGAGCCGGATGAAGACGGGATGCCATTCGGCCTATAGAAGACCCTGGCAGTGTCCACATACCTCGATAATCCTGTCGTGAATTTGCAGGCCTCCGTCCTTGGCTGCAGGTCCACTGTCAACTATTTTGGATACAAAGATTCCTTCACTGGATGATCCATCTTGGTTGTCCTTTGGGTTAAAAAAAAAACACACACATGAATGCTAGGCATTAAGTTGATCATGAAAATCAAGCTTACACTCTTAAAACAGTAATGGGTTCTTGCTGGTGGCACAAGTGGCAACGGGGTAAAAGCCAGCTGTTTCCCCTGATATCTGTTTTAAACTAAAATTAACATGTGATAAAATAAGTCAAGCCATACCAAAAGGTATAAAATGATAAGCCCCTGCCATCTCTAACCCACTGTCCTTCTACCCCTTCACTGCATCGAGTAGCACTTTATCCATCCTTTCCAAAACATTTTCATGTATCACCTTCCTAAACATGTATTTCTTTCTTTCTTACACACAGAAACGGGATTATGCTCCCCACGTTCTTGGGTGCCTGGCCTCTTTCACTTAACTTTAAAAATGTTGGAGATTCTTCACCATCAGGCCCACTGTCTACCTCACTCCCTTAAGTGACTGGACAGTATCCCCACAAAGGGATAATTAGCACTGTTTACAGCTGTTGCTGTTAGAGACTGTGTCACCTCTAATTCCTTTCTATCTGTATTTTGAAATATCTTTGCTAGTATATATCGGGGCAAATCCCTAGCAATGGAACTGCTGGGTCAAAGGGTATGTATATTTGATAGATGTTGCCAAACTACCCTTCAGAGAGCTTGTACTTACAGCTCATTAGACAGTGTATTCTCATATCCCCACAAGCACAGAGTATTATAAAACTTTTAAATATCCAATAATCTGATGGTGAAAATAGGCGTTTTATCTTTGTTCTGATTTGCATCAGAAAAGCCCACCACGACCCCTCCCCCTTCCTAAAAAATTCTGATCTCCAATCTTCTAGAATCCCTTTATATCTTTCAAAGTCCAGACTGAAACTTTCTGGGAAAGAAGACGGCTCGCTGCTCAAAGTCCTCCCTTTATTTAAAATCAAAAAGCTCCAACAAACTCATAAAAAAAAAAACCCTCACAGCTTGTTCATGAACTTCTTTCCAAATAGCACTGGGATGAATGCTCTCCAAGTGTGTGGATTAAATTTCTCGTGATTAACAGATGGATTTATAAATGCAATGGCAAAAGCATGTGTTGTTTCCAAACAAAAGCATTTGGGAAGTAAGTTCAGGATGTTCCACAAAAACTCCAAAATCTACCATCGTGGTAATTTCCCTGACATAACGCCATAAGAAGATCCACTTCAGTACTAATTTCTCTACACGCAAATACATCAAAATTCCATTTGTTAAAAAATAATTATGAAAATACAACATTTTCCTCTTTAAGCTGCAAAACAACAACAACAAAAACAAACCTATATTCTAAAGAAAGAGAGAGATGGCTTTGAAGTGGTTCAATCTACCCCTTGAAGTGTAACAGCAGTAACCAAGGGTGGGAAAATGCACATTCTCCATCTCTTCTGTCCCCTCCCTCCCCCGCTTCTCACAAAGACACACACACACTATATAATGTTATAAATATGATTCAAAAGACACCAAAATCACAAGCAAAAATGAACATTAAGTGTTTTTCCCAACACTTATCCCCACAAGACAAAGATAAGTCTCTCACTGCCATCTGGATTCTATCAACACTCTTCCAAGAGAGAAGGGTCTGCAAGTCTGTGGGTGTTGTGCTGGATCAGCCGGCCCCCAAAGGCACCCCTGGCCAGCATCACAGCACTCCGCTCAGGCCTTCACTGTCTGAATTTCTATGAGCCTCCTTTCTCTCTCACAGCCACTACTAATGATGCACGCGTCCCAAGGCATCTGCGTAGCTCCCTACGTGCCTGTATCAGATACAGATACAGAGCAGTGCAACAGCTTCTATTTACTGACACACACTAGGTACCAGGTACATAGTGAGTGTACTCTGTCCACCACTTAATCCTCATAATAACCAAAACTGATATGTACTGCATCATGCAATGAAAAGCCTTATGTCAGAGCCCCCTGGCTGGGCTTATGCCACAACCCAACCAAGCATCCAACACAGGAATTCCTTGGGAAACACACACGTCATGTGCACGGTGTTCTACTTCCAGTAACTGACAATGAGTGCGCATTGTAGCTCATCCTGGCTTTTTAGCCTGTTCTCAATGACCTGCCAGATTTCCAGGCAACAGTGAAGAATCCATTTAGGTTTCCCTTTACTGTTTCTGCTAATCAGCACAAGTTTTTAAAAACACAACGGCAAACACATGCATATGGAATTCAATTTTCCTCCCCAGGGCCATGCATGGAGTTCTTGCAAAAAGACCACATAAACTGAGAACACTTTTGAACGCTACAACATTGAGTCTGGTTTGTGCTTAAATCACTTTTTTTAAAGGAAAAAGAAAATGACCTAAAACATGTTCTTTGGTAAGTCTGAGGAAAAAAACAACAACTGCATTCTAGTGAGGCTGGAAGCATCCTTTCACCCCTGGGGATGTGCAGAAACTAAACACCATCTTTTCGGGCTTTCCCATAGTTGGCTGCCCAACAGTTGTCAAGCCCTAGGCTTGCCTCTCCATTTCAGGCATTTTGCAAACATCAGGCTCCCTTCTTCTATGTACGCTTTGGTGTGTGCAGAAGAGATCTTCCTAGTTTGGGCGCTTTTGGCTGCAGAAACTTCTGAAACATCTAAAAGTGAAATGCATCTTCGTTTACGGTAGTTGTTTCTTAAAACTGGTAATGATGGGTATGGAGAGGAGGAATAAAAATTATGAACAAAAACCAAGCACAGCCAACTCTCTGTTATTTGTGCCAAACGACAAAACACATTCTTGACGGTAAGTTGGAGAACTTGGGTCCATCCGGTCCTGGTGTTTCCTAGGGACAATTACTGAGCCAGTCAAGCCCCAGTTGGCTCCCTCAGCCCCTCCCAGAGCTGGAGAGCCTAACCCCTGGCAGCAAGAACTGAATCAGAGCAGCACCGTGACATGCCGCCTAGGATCTCTCAGTCAACTGGAAAAAGGAGAAAGCGAAAAGTCCCAGCCTGACACAATGTTAGTTTCCTTTTTTTTTTTTTTTTTTTTTTTTTTTAATGGGTGTCAGGAGAACCCTGCTGGGATTTTTGTGTTTTTTTGTTTGTTTGTTTTTTATAAATTTATTTTATTTATTTATTTTTGGCTGTGTTGGGTCTTTGTTGCTGGGCGCAGGCTTTCTCTCATTGCAGTGAGTGGGGGCTACTCTTCGTTGCGGTGCGCGGGCTTCTCACTGCGGTGGCTTCTCCTGTTTCGGAGCACGGGCTTTAGGCGCGTGGGCCTCAGTAGTTGTGGTGCATGGGCTTAGTTGCTGTGCGGCATGTGGGATCCTCCCGGACCAGGGCTCGAACCCGCGTCCCCTGCATTGGCAGGCGGATTCCTAACCACTGAGCCACCAGGGAAGCCCACAGTGTTAGTTTCTTATGAAACACCCCGAGACGATGGGAGGAACACAAGGGTGTGTGCACAGTGCTGGGGCCCAGCCAAGTGGGACCGGCCCCTACCCCCGCCCACCTTCATTCTCCTCATTGTCTAGAAGTGTTCTTTTTTAAGTATGTTTTATAAGGCAGATAATGTATTAGTTTATCATTTTAATGACTACGTATCACGTACAACTAAGCCGTCATTTCTTACAATCAACGGTGTGGAAGTTTCTTGCAAGAAACTGTAGCCTTGGCTAAAAGCAAAGGGAATTTAATCATAACCCGCCTCTGCTTCTCCAGCCTCCTCTGACCACTTCCTGCCACCCCTCAACTCTGTTCCTGTCCTTGTCTGGGCTTCCCTGGGTCTGCCCACTTTCTTTTAGCTCAGTGGTCTTCAAAGATGGGTATTTGCAATGCAACACACTGGAATGACAAAAAAGCATTTTAAAAATCATATTCATATTTTAATTTCATAATTTAAAATGACTCTTTTGCATGTAACTTTTATAAGACAGGTAACATTAGTTCAGTAGTAAATATATTTATAATCTGTAGCTAACTAAATATGCTCTTTTTTTTTTACAGTTAAGACTGCTCAACTAAATGTATTATATATGGACCCTCTGATCTAGCAAACTCCAACTCATCCTTCAGAACCCAGCTCCAATGGCCCTGCCCCAGGATGCCTCCTTCCCTACGGTTAACGGCCCCCCCCCCACTCCACCGCCCCCACGCATCTTTAGCTGGACCCAGGCACAGCGTATATCAATGAGAACAGTGTTTTCCTCTCCTAACTCATCAGTTCCTCCATCTGGACTTGAGCTCCATGAAGGTGGGGGCAAACATTAACCACAGCTGGATAGCTGACATCTTCTTATCCTTTAGGATTTGCCTTAATATCCCTTCCTCTCTTTCCTGATTACTCTAGCCAATGGTGGCCCTTGCTCCTCGGTGGCTACCACATGCCATCCTCCCACTTTTTACCCTTCATTGTACTTCTCCCATCTGTAATTACTGTATTTGCTTGTTTCTTGCCCAATATCACCCAGGACATACACTCAATGACCACAGGGACCCAGTCTCCCTGGCCAGTATCTCCAAGCCCCTAGCGAACAGCCTGTGTTCAATACTTATTTGTTGAATGAGTGAATCTGATTTTCTTTTCCCTTCCCTTGACTATTTTCCTTCAAAGCTAACAAACAAGGAAAGGGTCAGCCCAAGAAAAGAGCAAGAGATGACATATACTCGGGCAATCCAGCATGAAAGGTGAGATCCCAAAACACATCCTCTGCCACCCCCCAGAGCCCTCTGAGCAGACATTCTCTTTGCAATTAAATTGACAGATTTGAACTCAGTCTCTCTTTTCTGGAGGAGGGGATCATGATGAATGGGGTGAACAGCTCCAGAGGGAAGAAAGAGCATGGGATGCACTATCCCACAAATGGGGGAATTGCCCCTGACTGATGAAGGGCAGACAGAGCAGAAGCCCCGACCACATGGCCAGTCTCAGAGCCCCCAGTCTAGCAAAGTCACTCCGTGCAACTGCACACGTCTCATGCCCCCGTGCCTCAGCTCAACTGCTACCCAACCAGACACGCATCCCCAAAGCTAAACAGCTAAGATGAGTTATTGTATGACTAGGACAACGCTACATTAGGAGACCACGATGAAATAAAAATCCCCCAAACTGAATCACTTCGCTGTACAGCTGAAACTAACACAACACTGTAAATCAACTATGCTTCAATAAAAAAATAAGATAATAAAAATCCCTGAGCGTGAAGATGTCAGATACACAATGAACTCTAATTAGAGCAGAATGAAGTGAGCAAGGTTTCCTACCCCTCACCCCCCAAACCCTGACCCCTCTTCCAGCTGCATTAGGGACAAGAAAAACCCATTTCAGCAATTAACATACCACACACGGCCGGCCACCGATAATATTGAATCCCAGGGAGCCCGAGTCCCGATGCAGGACAAGAGTCAGGCTTTTTGTTTCTTCACCCTGCAGGGAACAAATGAGTTCAAAATTTTATTTACAAACAGCGAAAAAAATGGGAGGAATTTTCTCTCTATGTAAGTGGACTTGGGCTGCTGAGCATTAAAAATCCTATGTCTCTAGAGAAGTTTAACCAGGGAAAACTTTGGGGGCCCATGATGAAACTCTGTCCTGCGCTGAAGAGGTTACAAACATTTCTTGATACCATCTAACCCTGGAGCAATCACTTAAGAACGTTTGGAGATGTCCAGACACGTGTAACGAATATTTTCTCTCAGTGACACCTTGGTCTGCAAACGCATCTTTCCTATGGCCAGCCCAGCACAAGCTGGTTGTCTAGATGGCTACTGTCTGTCTGTTTCTCAACCATTGTTAACAGCAGCATTCACGTTATGTCATGAAAGGTTCCAATAGCAATCCCCTCGGAAGTCTGTGTGCACGTATGGCCCATCAGTAGTCATCTGTGTTTGGGAGACTTGGGGGGAAAATGGCTCTTGAAAAGTCAGATGCAAACATGGGTGGGAAAAAGAAAAATCCTGAATCTTACTGAAAAGGGGGGAGGGGGCATTTTCACAAAGTAATGACTGTCCAGTCCTGAGGGGATGCAGAGTGTGCAACAGAAAACACTCTGTTTAAGGTATGGGGGGTCCACGTGAGCCCCTTTAAATCAAACAAGCAGAAATGGCCCCAGCAGGTCTCAGAGGCGCAATGTTCAACAGTCAAACAGGATGGAGATGCCAGGGCACCCCAACTAACACTCTCAAGTAACAGACAGATAAATAAAAATAGATTTAACCTTCTGCACAAACTATCACTTAATAGGCTTAGACATAAATATTAAACTTGCTGATACACCTCTGAAACAGTTCCAACTACCTGAATGATATGCAAAACTCCACATGTACTGGCTATAAGTTTACAATTGCTTCACTCATGTTTTCTGTTTAAACAGGGTATCATTTAAATGCGGTAATTTTTTTTACGCTTCTCAAAAACAGCACTGGCAGCTTATCACAAAGAGGTTTTATTCTGATATTTATTGCGTCCTGATGAAATCTGCGCTTTCTACTTCTGCTGGGGAAATAAGTGGCAACATTTGAATGACATGAATGCAAATATCTTATTCGACCTCCACGGTGGCAACGAAAACCACTCTTGCCAACTGTGCAGTGCCCAGTGGTTTTCCTGGAGCACTGCTTCATTTATTGCTATAGTTGTCAATGTAAAACCCTGTTCCATATTTGGCCGGGAAAACTGTATGTAACACAGCCACACACACACTAAAGACTAATGGGTCTCAGGGACTTCCCTGGCGGTCCAGTGGTCAAGAATCCATGCTCCCAATGCAGGGGGCACAGGTTCAACCCCTGCTCAGGGAACTAAGATCCCACATGCTGCGCAGGGCGCGACCTAAGACATTAAATAAATAAATAAATAATAAATAAATAAAGATTAAAGTTTCTAAAACAAAAAAAAACTAACGGGTCTTAATGTGTAAAAGTATCTCCGAGCGCTTAAAGTTCTTAGCAACAACGGCTGTTTCTCATGACTAGTTAGTGTATAGCAGAATTCAAAATATTTTCAAAAATGTCATAGAAGCCTTAGCATCAATTACTAAAACCCTGTAAAAACAAAAATGATTATTTATTAGTAGAAAAAAGCAGTTTCTGATGAAAGAACTAGGTGTCCTATAAGAACAACACAACAAAATCTTCATTTCTTCAGCGTCATTTACTCAATGCAGAAAATACAGTAGGTAAGTAAAAAAGAGAAGCGAGTCTCTATCAAGCTACTGTACTTTAACAAAAAAACAGCAGCGCCTCAGTAATGACAACCTACTTATAAACTTAAAAAAAAAAAAAAGTCCTAGGGCTTCCCTGGTGGCGCAGTGGTTGAGAGTCTGCCTGCCAATGCAGGGGACACGGGTTCGAGCCCTGGTCTGGGAGGATCCCACATGCTGCGGAGCAACTAAGCCCGTGAGCCACAACTACTGAGCCTGCGCGTCTGGAGCCTGTGCTCCGCAACAAGAGAGGCCGCGATAGTGAGAGGCCCACGCACCGCGATGAAGAGTGGCCCCCGCTTGCTGCAACTAGAGAAAGCCCTCGCACGGAAATGAAGACCCAACACAGCCAAAAATAAATAAATAAATAAGTAAATAAATTTAAATTATTAAAAAAAAAAAAAAAGTCCTATTCATAGCACCACCATCCAGAGCGTCTATCAACGCTATCTTTACTGTTCATCTGACCTGCAACAAGAGAACAGGCAACAATATTCACTGCTGTAAGAGAATAAACGTTCAGAATCACCCTAATAGTTTTGAGATGTAAATACAATGATGTGCAAACTGGAAGAGTTTATATCCTTCTGCCTTGGAAACAGAAAATGTTGCTAAGTCCATTTCTTGCTTTGTTATCTTAGAGAGGTGAAAAAGTTAGAAATACATGGGAATTTGAGAGTTATCATACATATCTTACATTTCTGGCTTTCATAACTAATCAAGAATAGACACTGTACAGTCACACAGTAATCCAAGGCAGATGTCTCTGGTTGGACAAGCTCAAATGATGCACAAAGGAGAATGCACAGCCATATGATTAAAACAGACCAGTTTTAAATCTACTGTGTGACAACTATTTATTCTTCTAAAAAATGAAAGAAAAATAAAGAAATCTCATTGCATTGCATTGCATTAACAATGATAACAGCTAACATTTACTGGCTCTTTATCATGTGCCAGAAATTATATTGAGCACTTAAGTGCTTTATTTTATTTAATAATCCAACCAATGTTATCAACTGGCACTATTACCACCCTCATGATACAGGTGGGAAGACTGAGCGAGAACAAGTAAGAAAGCTGTCCCTTGTCAAAGAGCTAGTAAGAGGTCAAGCTGGGATTTAAACCCATGATCTCCCATTTTAGACCTTCATTACTGTCTATGCTAACTCCCTTTTCGTGTGGAACACAGAAAAGAGTGCCATGTAGACTAGCAGCATATTTGGTCCCACGCAAGATCGTTCCCTTGTTGGAGTTCCAAAAAGTTCCACAAAGGAACTCATCATAGGAGGTCTTACCCAGGAAATCAGTATCAGAACAAAACTCCAAACTCTTTAGTGAACTATTTATCTCCAGAAGACCCAACCTGAGATGCCCAAAGACACCTAGGTCTGGTCCCAAACTCAAAGATCTCTCTTCAGGGACAATGGAGACCAACTGAGACGATGCCTGAAACAAGATTCCTCAGTCAAATAGCAATGTGCAAAGAACAATCAAGTTAACTGTCTACACCTCCTTCCCAGATGCAATCAATCCCAGGGAAGAAAGAAAGTGGGTTCTCATTTTCTAGAAGTGTCTTGACCTAGTCTGTTGTCCAGGACGGATAGACACTGGTTTTAGGTGACATTGCCTATTTTAGGACTAATTAACAGGACTGAGCCATCATGTGGAAGATTCAACACATGATACTGGGAGCAATGACAGAGAAGAGAAAAGCTCTGTCTGAGCCGAATTCCTTTCATTTCTCCATCTAACGACCAAAGGTCATTTCCTTTTCTCCGACACCCCGAGCTTGATCCTGATTTTTCCTTTCCACTCCCCTTCCCACAAGCAACCTTAACTATCAATACTTTCATTTAATTTCTGATTCTTCAGAAGAAATAATAGAGAATTTAAAAACTAGGCTTCACACAACACCATGTTTAACAGGTTAACCTTACTTCCTGCTTAATTATTTAACCTGTTCCTGGGTTCAAAATACATCAGATCCAGGGCATTTAAATGATTCTCATTCAATTATATCCCACTGAGTGAAGAGATGTACAAATGGAATAAGGACAAAGGCTCTCATCAATACTGTGTTCCCGGCTGTTCACAGACATTATGTTAATACGTGACACTGTTCATCTAAAGGAAAATTTAACCTATATTGCTCTGTTTTGGTAGTTTATCAGAACCCATGCTTTGAAACTTTCTCAGTGGCTTGGTATAGTAAAAGAAGGGAAAGAGGACTTCCCTGGTGGCGCAGTGGTTGAGAATCCGCCTACCAATGCAGGGGAAGTGTGCTCGAGCCCTGGTCCGGGAAGATCCCACATGCCATGGAGCAACTAACCCCATGCACCACAACTACTGAACCTGCGCTCTAGAGCCCGCGAGCCACAACTACTGAAGCCCGCGTGCCACAACTACTGAAGCCCGTGCACCTAGAGCCCGTGCTCCGCAACAAGGGAAGCCACTGCAATGAGAAGCCCACGCACCACAACGAAGAGTAGCCCCTGCTCGCCACAACTAGAGAAAGCCCGCGTGCAGCAACGAAGACCCAACATGGCCAAATATAAATAAATAAATAAAATAAATGTTTAAAAATATATATACCAATTAAAAATTAAAAAAAAGAAAGAGCTCTGTTTCACAAAAACAACTGAATAACCGAAACATCAGCCTTGGGAGGCACGTATTATATCAATGCTCTACACCTGAGAAACTGAGGCTCGAGAAATGCATACACTTGCTGAAGATCACGTGGCTCCAAGAGGGCGGGGCAGGGTTGGAACCCAGGTCCACAGGACTCCAACACCCATGCTGTTTCTCCTGGGCTGGTAAATGTGTGCACCCTACCCTAAATTCCTTTGCCTCAAAAGACACGGCTTTCACATTACAATGTCATGAAGGACTAGACATCTAATTAGCTTTGTAATTAGAGTTTTAAGCAGGGCTTCTTTGGACTATGCAATAACAGTGGCAAAGATTAGAGTATCTATTATGTAATTAGAGTTTTAAGCAAGGCTTCTTTGGACTATGCAATAACAGTGGCAAAGATGAGAGTATCTATTATACCCTGAAGGGTGTCATAAGAATACTATACCTTTGACAGGAACAGGGTGATGGTTAAGATCTTGGACTTCATAGTCAGAACCTGAGTTGAGTTTCCTCATTCTTAGAATGAGGATAATAATGGTTTCTTCTTGAAACATGAATGAGATAGACTATCACTGCCTAGTGCCCCCGTACAGGGCCTGGCCAATAGCAAGGGTTCCAAACACGAGCAGAGCACAGCGTGGGCCGGACACTAGCACATCTCAGCACTGAGGCCATGGTGCTGTTTAACCACATAAATGACTCTGCTACAAAATTCTGGAAATGAAGAATGTCTAATCCTAAGTTAACTTACTCAGTCTACAGCAAGTTTGGGAGAGCTGAGGCCTGAAGTTAAGGAAATAAAGACAGTTGTACATTCATCCCAACATCTGGCCATCTGATGGGAGCTATTACATCCACGTACCCGTTCCTCCTTTTCCCAAGTCTGGAAAAAGAGCGGCACATTCTTAAGAGGACTGCACAAGTGCCAGGAGACAGATTTTATCCTGGAGGTAGTGGGGGAGAGACATGATAAAGAAGACAAGGTGAGCAGCTCGGCCTGGACCTTCAGGGGCACAGAGATGGGACGGGCAAAGGGTACTGATCAGATGGCTGTGAGGCACAAGGAAGGGAAATTGGACATAGGACATCCCCAGGCCTGGAGGGAGATGGCCCTGGGAGCAAAAGGGGTGGGGGAACAGATGGTGTTTCCCAACAGGACAGTAGAGACATCAAGTCCCAGAAAGTGTGGGCTTGGATATGGACAGTGGAGGGAGGAGTGGGGGGCACAGGATACCCAGTTATTGCTGAGACACTTGGACACCCTCCAGTTCTATCGGATGAGTGAGTCTTGATGGGCTGGTAAGAAAACAAAACGTGAAGAATAGGGGGGGGGGGCGGGAAGAAACAACAAAAATGGAAATGAGATAGCACCTCCTTGGCAGCTTTTCCTAGAGCCACCCTCTTCCTGAATGGCAGGGTCTCTTCCCTTCCGGAGCCAGGACTCAGGAGGGAGAGGCGCTCTCACCAAGAGCCCGGGGTGGGGGATGGAGAAGGAAGATGCCTTCATATTCTGGAGTCCAGTGCCAGCACTGCCTCCTTGGGTGAAGGGGCACGAAGCTCTAACAGATGCTCAGCACCCTGTCTCCACCCCAGAATCCAAATCAAGTGGACAGTCAGGCTCCTAGTGAAGTGTAGGGTCTCCTTGGGAGATGCTTAGGTCTTTAGGATTGAGAAAGGGCAGAGAGAGAGTAACCCTGGAGAAGGGAGTGTGGCATGAGCCATCCACAGCCAGTAAGTTACAAGCAGAAATAGAAGCTCCAAGTCCAGGAACATACACTAGATTCTGCTTCAAATAAGCTTGGCTATCATATTCAAACATGTAACTGCCGATCAGTGTTAAAATCACCCAATTTGTAATCTGCTCCATTCAAGGTCTAACTGAACAAGAATTTGGGGGGCGGGGGGCGAGGAATAAAAGCCACAGCGAAAAAGCAGAAGTCAAATGTACTTTGTCAAAAAGACACCTTATGGTGGCTGTTTTTCTTTTAAGTCCAAGAATGCAAACTGTCTTCTGTGGTAGAGTCCCTCTTCCTTTCAGTGTCACTCTGTCACCGTTCTCCTCCAAACAACCCAGCCTCAGAAGCTTGGACGCCAGCCATCTCCTAAGCGGTGTGGCAGCCCCCGAAGTCCATCATGCCGCTGTTGATGTGGATTCTTTCTAAAAACTCCTTTCCGCCCAGTGACGGGTGTTCCTTCCTTGATTATTGCTGTTGTGGGACTTGTAGCCGAGAACGGGCTAGACTGGAAAGCTGCCCGGCGGGTTGTGAGAACCGTAATTGACTGACCGCTAGTCTGTGTATCTGGGGTGACACAACACCTCTCAGCCTCAGATTATGCAAAGCTCCCAGAGACTCGCACAGCTGGGAAACAGCTCTGTCTGTTGACTAGTGACAAGAGAGCGCAAAAATGTGGAGGGGCGGGGCTGGGGGGGACCAGGAGGCAGAGATGGCTGCCAGAAATTCTGTCCTAAAGAGAATGGGGATGCCTTCTCTCCCTGCACCAAGATGTTTCTGTCATCTTCGTTGGTCAAACTATGTTTTTAATGAGGAAGCAGCTTGGACCAAGCCCTCCCTGTAATTCCAAGTCAGTTCTAAAAGAAGGGATTCTTGGAGGAAGAACAGAAGGGGAAAACTGTTCAAGCCTAAGACTGAAGGTAGTCGTGGGAATGATGCTTGAAAATGAATTGGAAACGGATGAGACAGTCAACTGAAGTATTAGCAGCGTTTATCTGTCACCAGAATAGGTGCAGAGAGGATGAAAAGAGACAAAGGGCAAGGGAAAACAGGCAGAAAGGAGCAAAGATATAGCTTTTATGGAGCCATAATATCTACAGAACAGAATATATTCATCCACAGCCAAAGAAGATGTTTCTGAAAAATAACCTAAGACATTAAGTAAAGATTGTCAGTGCTGCCCTAGGCCAAAAATATACACATATTTTAATCTGCTGCTATATTTAGATAACCTAAGAAATCCCTAAGTCTACTTCTTTATTTCCATGAGTTTGATTTCAAGTCTGTATCTCTCATGTTTATCATCCGCTCATCTGCTTTTCTGGTGAACGCCCACAAGTGACGCTTTCACCAACATACAGACAACAATAAACCGAATTAAGGTGCTGCAGCATTTTCACATTTCCACTTGATGGACTACAAGGTGATTTCAATTTTTGAAAAGTGATCATCCAATTACCCAACCTGGAGCATTTTCTTGTCCAAATCAGCAACAAAGCAAAGGCTACCCAGCTGCAAAGTCCTACCTTCTCACTTACAGGCAGGTGGGAGCTTGGCATGGTCCATCCCTCTTTAGCTTTGTTAACTGCAGTTGGACGAACATAAATACAAGTAAACACCCAGTACCCTCACCTTATTCGTGCCTTTAGCCTCCTCCTTTACACCTTAGCTCAGAGTTGCTACCCAGATGCGGTGAAATTGACTTGAATATCCCTCTTTCACAAAGTTTCCAGCACTGACAAGCAGTCAGAGAAGAGAAAGCCAGAGATTCTGGTCACCCAAGGGCATTCCATGGCTTACAATGAGCCTGTAATCCTTTGAGTAAAAATCCTTTTCCTTCTTCTCTATTAAACCATCTCCAATTTCTAATGTTTCTTCAGTGATTTACTTGAAGCACATCCCTAAACCTATAGGTACTTAATAAACATTCACTTAATAAATGTTCAACAAATGCTTGGTAAGCCTTACTATGCACATTATGTTCATCATCTCATTGAACCCTAATGCCAGTCCTATCAGCATTACCCCCTTTTGGAGATGAGGCAATTAAGGCTTAGAGGAGGTTAGAAGATCCTCCCAGAGATCCTCAACAACAAGGCAGAAGGAGCACAGGAGCCCGGATATCGCCAACTCCAGGGTCTGATACTAATCACATGACAGCTCAGTTCAGGGTACCCTGGAGCTGCTGGTGACACATCCAGCCCTGACCCACCACCTTAAGGCGACTTCACCCCCTTCCTGATCCACGTGCAGCAAAGACAGAGGGCACCTGAAAACAGCCCCTAGCAATATTCTAGGGCTGACCCCTCTGCCCAGGACTCATTTCTGCACACCCGTCGCCCTCTGCCAGGGTAAAAGCTCATCCAACCACCCCTCCTGGAGAAGGGGCTGCTGCAGGGCCCACGTGCACACAGGCTGCACGTGGCTCCGCCCCTTAGGCTCCCTGTAAATAGACATACGGGATAGGGGAGAAAGATGGACGCTCGGGTCCATCTGTTAGTTATTTTCTTTACAAGGGTAATCATTATGTTACACCACTTCCCTTTCTTATTGGAACAGGCTTATTAGAACACCATTAGTCTGGGGGGACAGAGGTGACCCACGGCTAAAAGGCTTGGCTGAGCAAAGAACAGCAAGACGTGTTGTTTTCAAAGGCACAAGTGGGCGTCTGATTGATCCAGGGGTGAAAGCCGCTCAAGTTCCCCTTTGCACCCGGCGGTGCCTATCCCAGCGCCTGAAACGCAGTGTATAAGCATGTGAGGAGCTGGACTGAAAGAACACATTTGGAAGAATTTCATTTACTTCCTACCATCGACCACTCTTTAACTTACTAGGTTCGAAATTAAGGAGATGAGGCATGATTCCATCCAGGACACCACCTCTTTTCTCTCCTTTTTCTTCCCTTCCCTTCCCTTCCCTTCCCTTTCCCTTCCTTCCTTCCTTCCTCCCTCCCTCCTTCCCTCCCTTCTTTCCTTCCTCCCTCCCTCCCTCCCTTCCTTTCTTCCTTCCTCCCTTCCTTCCTCTCTCTCTCCCTCTAACTCTCTTTTACAGGCAGGACCTGTTTTGTTTTCTATTGCATGTGCTCCCCACCAGACCTCTGAAAACAGGAATCACAGTGTGGGGTGAACACACCTCATCACCATGGACCAGAAGCCATCACACCAACTAAACAGAGCCAGAAAACGATGCTGGGGAAGCTGTTTAATCTCTGGAGTCTCTCTTTTTCCATCTGCAATAGGAAGGGTAATGGGCTGTGGGTACTAACCTCACAGAGTCTTCCTGAAGATACACCCACATCTCTAACCCGCACAGCACTTGCACGTATAGTAACAGTCCTTTGGAAACCCTGTATGAGACTTTGGAGGGGACACTGCCTCAGGAGAAAATACTGTTCTTATTTTGGTAACAGCCTGGAGTCGGGTGCTGAGTTCAAATCTCAGCTCTACACTTAGAATCTGTGTAACTTCTGGCCTTAACCTAGCTGTTTTATAATCTGTTTTACAATCCCCCTCTCTTACCAAAAAAGAAAGGGGTCTACCAAATGAACAAGATGTGTGTACATACACAATGTACCCTAAGTGTATGGCACCCAGTTAAACTCAATGAATGTTATTTCCTTTCCTTTTAAGCTCCTTAGTCTACAGCCAACACAAAACCACCTTATAAATAGATTCTCTCTCATCAAATAGTTTTACAGAGAAGCAAACATCATTTGTGAACTCAGAAAGAATCACTTACAGATAAACGGCAACAGAATTCCCAATTCAAATTATTCAGTTATGATCATTCAAGCCAGTGTAGCTGGGTAACATATTTGTAAGCCAAATCCTTATTTTCTTTATAAATCACTGAAATGAAATGGATGCAACAGCCCACAATTCCTTTCGCGGAACTGGGCTGTTCTGTAAGACACACCATGGAATGGCCACTTGCTGACACTTTTCAGAAACAGAAAAGACACTGAACTGTGAACATTCTAACAGATACATTTCAAACTGTTTGGACATCTGGAACACCTTTTCATACAATTGTCTATTAGATTCACTTATCTCCAGGAGTTCTGAAATGGACAAAATCGTTTCTGGGATTTGGGAGTTTACACAAATTGATCTGGGTGGATCTGGAGAAACAAAAGCATGCCTCCCACAAACCTGGAAACAATTTTGTTAACTTGCAGGTCACGGAAAAACTCATTCTTTTTTAAGAGTGAGCTAACAAGCTCACTCTTGGTTAGCAATCTGAAAAGTTTCGATGGCTGACAAGACAGCCCTTTCGATCTTGAATTTATTCACGGAACAAAAACATATCGAGAGTTCACAGGGTACATGGTAATCGAACTGGTGCCGGGATACGCAGCCCTGAAGAACACACACGTGGTCCTTCCTTTATTGTCCTTCACAGACAATAAACAGATCTTCCCAGTATTCAGTTACAGCTGTGATGAAGGCCATGCAGGCGGAGCACCAAGGTGAGAGTCTCAGGGCACCAGACCTAGTCTGTGAGGTCAGAGAGGGCTTCCCACAGGCAGTGATGCTTGAGCTGGGATGGGAAGGATAGAAAGGTTATCTAGTCATGAGCAAACCCTAAGTGCTGACAGAAACGCAGGGGCTAGAAGGGGAGAGCTGGAAAACTTGCCAGTTACCTAGCAATGAGCAACTGGAAAGACTATTCCAAGGAGAAAAAAGAGCAAGTGCAAAGGCCCAGGGGCAGGAAGGAGCTCAGGGACATATTCACGGACCTGCCAGAAGACAGTGAACCTGGGAAGAGAGACTAAAGGGGAGAAGAGTACAGGCAGGTGGAGGCCAGCAGGACCCAGAGTGTGCTTGACCTTATATCCACCCAAGAGAAACTCAAGGCACAGCAGGGTTGAAGGAAGAGTGACATCAGATTTACATTTCTAAGAAATGATTCCCAGCTCGAGGTAACTGGAGGGGAGCAGGAAGATACATAGAGGGAGCAGCTGTGACCTAGGCAAGAGGTTATGGGGGTTGAGACCAAGGCTGATTTTTGTCCCACAGGGAACAATGGCAGTTTCTGGAGCTATCTGTGACTGTCACGACGTGAGGCATGCTTCTGGCATCTAGTAGGTAGAAGCCAGGGATGCCGCTACACGTCCCATAATGCACACAACACCTTCCCCACAACACACACACAACCAAGAATTATTCACCCCAAGATTCTAATAGTGCTGAGGTCAGGAAACCCTGGTTTGGACCAAGGTCATCATCTGATGGGATTGGAGAGCAATGAACAGATTCAAGAAGTGTTTAGGAGGTAAAATCAACCTGATTCAATGACACACTGGAAGTAGGGATACAAGAGCAGAAGCTATCAAGGCTGGGTCTCAAGTTTCTCAACAATTCCAAGCAAAGTTACGCCCAGAACTTTCTCCTTCCCAGAAAGCCAAACAAGTTTTTTTGCTGTGGAATGCCTCTGTTCTTAGAATCAGGGGGACAAGTCAGGGTAGGAAACTGAGGCTGGGAGCCCAACTCTTTAACATCCTCAAGTATAGCATCACCAAGTCTGCTGTAGCCCGGATGAGGCTTCAGATTGGTTCAGGAAGCCTTTCTGGACCGTGTTACCTATCATATAACTGCTAGGCAGTCTGGGTTTTAGAACTTCACCCTGGTCTTTCAAAAAACGTTCAGGAAGGGATGTTCAGACGATCATCAGTAAAATCATAACCGTGTGGAAAGACCAACATGTGTTGATCTACATCTGTACTTGAGCCTAAACTCTTTGTCTAGCTGAGTAGCTACCTAAAATGTGAGAGGTGGCCCAGCATGAGCTGGTAGCTTGTTAGAAACGCAGAACCTCACGCCCCATACCAGCCCTGATGGATCAGAATCTCTCAGGGTAAGAATCTGCGCTTTAACAAGCTTTCCAGGTGATTCCAATCATGTGAAGGTTTGAGAAGACCTGTTTCAGCTCACCTTGTAGGGCAGGAGAAACAATGCCTAGGTAGGTCCAAACCCTAAATGCTCAGCTGGTATCAAAAGTCCGAAACCTTATATTATTTAAATAATGCCAGATCATTTTATGGAACAAGTTCTAGGCCTTGAAGAAAGGGTATGGAAAAATCTTCTGAGTCTTTCTTATCTACTTCAGCTTGTAACAGAGAGGTAAATGATAGGACTTTAAAAAAAAAATAATAAAACTGTTGTGCATGCGAGTTTCCAAGCAATATAAATCCTTCTGCTTTTTAGAAGAGAATAAACAGTACCCAGCAGGAGCAGAGAGTCTGGCCAATGAAATAAACAAGTTCTTAAACAGCTTGCAGTGGGAGGGGTCTGTCTGGCAGACGCTGGAACAGCAAAAGCTTTCCACAAGGGCCACTGAGGGTTAACCTCAAGGCAAAAGGAGCGAGCTTCCCCTAAGGCCTGGGCTGGGACCAGCCAGGGTCTGAAGCCAGAAAAATGAACTAGTGCAGCTTTCAGGCCAGGCCATTCTTGGCTGTCTTCAGGCCCAGCAATGAGGTCCATAAAAGTCCCAAGCAGCACTCCAACTCCAGAAGGAAACTTTCTCTGTAAGCTCAAAAAGCAACATCTTGTCCCCAAACTTAATGCCCCTGATTAGCCTACTGACTCACCCAACAGAGCTTCAAGAACTTCCACAGTTTTGATTCAAGTATCATATTTTTGATTCCGAGAGGGAGTTTACCCAAACACTCCAGAAAGAAAACAGAAAGGCAAGAAGAAATAATAAACTAGCTTCACAATGAATGATGTATAAACTCTGGGGGAGTGAATGGCTTATTTATAAATAAGCATCACTTAAAACTATGCAGGAAGTCCAGATGACAGCATAAACAGGAGAAACTCCGGAAACTCCTTCACCCCAAACCCGGCGCCTGCTTGAAGACCCAGCTTTGCCCCTTACTTTGGTGACTCGCAGGCTCAAGCCAGTCTTTTGTACGCCTGTGCGGTCCTGGGTGAGCCTCAGAGTTGTAAATATTTGCCCTTCGCCCAGAGCCGGCCAGCTGCTGAGGCTGCTGCTGACAGACAGGCCGGGGGCCAGGATGGGGTGGAGGCGGGGAGGGGGGAGTCGGAAAACTGGCAGGCCGGGTGTGCGCTGTGGAAGAGGGGGCTGGGAGAGGGCAGGGAGAGGCAAAGCACACAAGCAGACACAGGCCCCTGGGGGCCCCTCAGGCAAATACATTCCCCTCCGCTGCAACAGGCAGCCCGAGGGGCAGCGGCGTGGCCCACGCCCCTCCCCAGTTGGTGAAAATGTGGCCTTTGCAATCAGGGAGCTCTTGGTTCTCATCTGGTGACCGTGCCCCACTCAGAGAACAGGTGACAACACATGGAGACATTTCTGGTTGTCACCACTGGGCAGGGGGCGGTGCTACTGGTATCCAGTGGGTAGAAGCTACGGATGCCGCTCAATATTTGACAATGCACGGGACGGCCTTCCATAACAAAGAATTTTGGGGCCCAAAATGTCAAAACACCCCAAGGTGGACAACTGAGGTAGAACCTGAATCCCAGCTCTCGACGAGTTCTATGACCTGAACCTGCTTTCTCATCTCAGAGGATTAAATACAGAATGCCTCCGAAGTGCTTTGCCACAGTCGCTGGTACATAATAAACCCTCAGTAAATGGCACTTGTGGTTACACTGGGCGACAACACGAGAGTGGTCGCGAGTTTGGGCACCTGTGGGTTCAGAACCCAGTTCTGGCACCTAGAAGCTGTGACTCAGACATCTGACTGCCTCTCACTGGTCCTGAGTTTTCCTCACCCACAAAACGAGAAGCAACGTGCCTCCCTTACTTGATTACAAAGGAAACAGCTGAGAAGCAGAAGTGCTTAGCACGGGGCCTGGAGCAAAGCAAGCCTCCAGTAGTGGTGGCTGTTATAATTACACCAACTCCCAGCACAAGGGGATGGCTTACAAGAGGAGGAGGTTGAAGATAACTGCAGGCGACGCTTGCTGAGCGTTGACTTTCCACCAGGCACCATGCTAGATCCTTTTCACATGTTCTCTCCCTGAAGGGGGTAAAGAAGCTATTTTACATTTAGGGAAACGGAGGCACCTGGAGGTTAAGCCACAACATCACTCAGCTGTTTAGCCAAGAGCCCAGATTCGAGAACAGTTCTAATTCCAGAGGCCTCACTGTCAATTATTACTTTGTATTTGGTGGCGGTCCCTTTACTTCTTTCTGGAATTCTTTCAATCCCTGGAGGAATACTACAGAAGGGGCCTGTGTGTGTTTCACCCCCTGTGTCACATCTCTAGGGCCATACTTTCCAACTCGAGAGAGCTTAAGCTGCTTGCTCAAGGTCAGCCAGCTAGTTGGCAGCAAAGCCCACGTCGGAATCCAGCTTTTACTCCCGAGGCCTCTCCTCTGGCAGCCTTCTTAACTTAATCTACACGGGCTGTGGGTTCCTTTTATTCTTTCTGGAACTCCTGAGGGTGCATGGATATAGTTCACGCCGTGTGTCAGTATCTTATCCTGCGTGTCACGTGTATAGGAACCATGTTTCCCAATCTCCAAAGAGGCTAAGCGACTTCCCCAAGATCTCCCAGCTGGTCTGCAGCAAAGCCTTTGCACACTTCTGACACTGGAGCCACACTCATTCTTACTCTGCGCTGGTCGCGGATTCCTTTGAGTCTTTCCAGAACCCCTGAAGCTGCTGGAGCTATACTTCACCCTGAGTCTAATCTGTCAAAGGACCACAGTTCCCAAGTTTAGGCCGATTCCCCGGCCTTGCTCACGGCGACCCATCTGGCAAGCAGTGTCAGAAGAGGGAGGCAGAGATGCTCCCGGGCAGCTCCCGGGACCCCCGTGCCCAAAGGGACTGGGAGGCGCCCCGGGGACCCAGGAGCCCGGCAGGGGGTCGGGGCGGGCGGCGGCTGCCTACCTTGCCGCCGGGCGGCGTGGCCACGCAGCGGCTGAGCGAGTCGAGGCGCGCGCTGTACTCGGTGAACTTCTTCTGGTAGCGCAGAGCGGTCATCTGCAGCTCCAGCTGTGCGGCGGCCAGCTGCGCCACCAGCGACTTCTCGCGCTTGCCCGCGCGCAGCGCCTCCTTCTTGAGCGCCTTGTGCAGCGCGCCCAGGCGGGCCTGCAGCGCGCCGTTGTGCGCCCGCAGGGCCCGCGCGCAGCAGTGGCCGCCGGCGCGCTGCTCGCCGTGCGTCAGGGGCAGCCCGCAGCCCTCCTGGCAGCGGCCCACCGGCCGCGCGTCGCACGCGTCGCGCATGTGCGCCTCCACGTCGCGCCGCAGCAGCACCTGGCCGCAGCCCGCGTGGCGGCAGCGAGCGGGCGCGAAGTCGCAGCGCTCGAGGTGCTCGGGCAGCTGTTGCAGCTTGACCACCCGGCCGCAGCCGCGCGCCGCGTGCGCGCACTTGATGTCGAGCTTGAGGATGAGGCGCTTGAGCGGCAGGACATGGTTGAGCTCCTTGGCCGAGAGGCGACCGCGGCAGCGCGCCGGGCAGCTGCCCTCCTGCACCACCCAGGGCAGCACGCAGCCGGCGCAGAAGACGTGGCCGCACGGCGTGGTCAGCGGGTCCTCCAGGACCTTGTGGCACAGCGCGCACTTCAGGTCCGGGTCCACGTCGCCGTCGAAGCGGTCCAGCTCGAAGCCCATGGTGGCGGCCGGGGCCCGGGGTCGCCGCCGGGCGGCCGGCCGCCCCCTCCCTCCCTGCGAGGCAGCCCAGACGCGCCGGCTGCGCCGCCCGCTCTCTCGCTGGCTCTCCCCGGACTGAGCCTAATTGCTCCAGACTTCCTCGGAAAATGCCCGAGGAACAGAACTCCTCAGCCGTATTTGCGGGAGCGCGTGCGCACGCACATCCTGCCTCGGCTGCCTCCCGCCCGCCCCCTGCAAAAGGGAGGAGGACGGGTGGCGAAGGAGGGTAGGAAGACCCAGAGGCTCGCCAAGGGGACTGGCCCGCCCAGGACGCCAGCCTGAGCCCTCCTCTCCGGAAACTCCACTCCGCTCTCTTGCAGTTTTCGCTATGGGAGACAAAATGCCAGCCGAGAAAAGCTCACTAAGTTAGGCGCTGAGGGTGCTGCTGTCGCCCAGACGAGTTTTCCTGGAGCCCCTTCCGGGCCGGATCGCGACTTTTCACTCCCCTCCCCTGCCTCCTCTTTTCGTGGCTGATTACACAGAGAGCGAAAAATATCGCGGGGCCCGCTATCTCAGCACTTACGGTCTTTATTTATTTATTTCATTCCGGGGAAAGTTACAGAGCCTGCGGGACGCTCCTGCAACTACAGGTCCCACCAGAGGTTCAGCGGACCCCGAGGTTTGCCAGGCCAAGGTTTCCAGAAGCAGAGGGCGAATCTACGAGGGCCAGTTTTCGGGGACGAGAGCTGCTCGCCGGCTGCCAGGGTGGGAGAGGCTGCCGGGCTGGCTCCGTTCACGTCACCTAACACCTCTGAAGTGTCTGCACTAAAGCGTGGCTTGCATTGTGCTGGGCCCTGAGAAATCGGTCCCTTTAAAAATCATCAGTACAATACTGTGAGAGCGCGTCGTACTTAAAAATTATTTTCCCCCATTACAAAAGAAGTAACGCTGGTCTTACAGCGTTAAAAACCGCACAAGTGTAGAACTTGGAGAAGTTCCCCATAATCACCCCCGCAATCGTGTGAACTGCGTTCCTTCAGTTTTGTTTTGTTTTTTTCCTATGTATGCACTTTGTTATATTTCCATTTTCCAGTTGAGGAAATTCAGGCTGAGAGAAGGTAAAAAATAAAATAACTCTTGAAGGCCCTGTAGAGCAGTCTTTTTCAAATTTTAATGTGGATGCAGATTCTGATCCGGTAGGTCTGGGGTGGAGTCTGAGAATCTCCTTGTCAAAAGGGCCTCCAAGTGGTGCTGATGCTATTACTCAATGGATTTCCACCTGATTGGGAAGCGGCCATCCACGAATCTGGACTTTTTTCTTCTGCTGGGGGGTAGCTTCAAGCAGAGCAGTTTTCAGCAACAGTTCTGAGTGTTGAAGAAATACTTTGGGATTTCAACCCAGGTGATCAATTCATAGCATCATCCATGGATTTCCTGTTTTGTTTTTTGGTTTTTTCCTCTCCCCAGGCTCTAGACGGCTAAGAAACATCCAGCCAGCATTGGTAAGAAAGAAAAATCAAGCTATGGCATTCTCATTTGGAGTGTGCTGCCAGATCCTGAATAATGAAGTGGAAAAGTTGCATCTCTGTGTTTAGTGTGGCTCTGGGGTCTGGAAAGTGGGATGACAGCATCCATTTTGTCTAATTGCTTTTACTTCTCTCCTTTATGTGGCTGCGAGAGCCCCATGACCTTCATTACTTAACTGTTTCACCAGAGTGAAAGGGTTGTGTTGATGTCCACAAGGATTACTTGTTTTGAACCGACCTTTAAAAAGCTGTCACTGATTAGATTTCTCAGTGCCTTGCTGAGGTCACTGGACAGTGTTCTTTCATCAGTGTTGGTGGCATTTGTTGTCTATTTGTGGTAGGGGCTTTCTTTTAATTGCTTAAATCGATTAATGCATTCCTTTGCAAGTTCTTGAGGTGGGATATAATTGGCCTTTGTTCAGATAAGCATGTACCAGAAATCCTCCTTCAGTGTATTTATTAAGCTGCTCACAGGTTCTCAGATAATGGGTAAGAAACACATTCTTTCACCAAAGGCGTGTGCGCCTGTCAGTTTCACAAGGTGGGCTAGTGTCAACAGGGTGATAATCTTCAAACCAAACTGGTTTTGAGAAACAACGAAAGCGCGTCATACACCATAAATGGGAAATTACTGCTTACTTTGGGTGTAGGCTTCTCTGCAGACTTGTGTCCCCCCCCATCCCCACCCTGTTGCCAACTGAGAGGCTGTTGATGAAATGCTACAGCTGAGGCCACAGAAAAGCTATAGCAGACTGTGGATTGGCCTCTTTCGGCAAAAGAAAAAGAAAAGTCTGTCTAAACCACTCCTCGCTGGTTAATTTTAGAAGCAAAATTCTTGGAGGTCAGAAAAAAAAAAAAAACCTCCTAGAATGTCAGAGTTGGCAGATCATGCATACTATTTAGTGGCTGAATTTAATAGACAGGGGAATTGAGAACCAGAGAGGTTAAAAGAAAGAACAGTTTAAGGACAAGTTTTCTCAGTTTCTGCTTTCAGTCAAGTAATTTTTTGTCCTGTGCGTTGTAGGATGTTTAGCAGTATCTCTGGTTAGATGCCGGTGGTTACCTTCCCCACCCCCTGCAGTGGTGTCAACCAGACATTGCCAGTGTCCTCGGGAGGTGAAACTGCACTGGGTTGAGGCTGAGAACCACTGGTTTGGGGCAGCCTTTCATTCACTGCTAGCATTAGACAGTGCTGGTAGCCCGTGTCCTCTGCTGGCTGTGGAATGACCTAGTGAATGCAGCATAGTGAGAGAGGTGTTAACTTGAAAAGTTGGGGCACCACATTAATACACATGAATACAAATGGTAGGAAGCTGAACGTTTGGTGTGGCGAGTCATCTGAGAAAAGTAGCTGGTTGTTCTGACATGGATTAGATACTTACTCAAGTGTCTCAGAAGCAGCCAAATGTTTATGAAGGGATGATTCCTTGTGGACAAGAGCATCGGTCCCTTTGCAAAGGATTCTTATGGCTTCCGCCATCTCTGCCATCACCGCTTCCTTTTACGGTCCGATTCTGCACTTTCTAACCAAGGCGTGGTCCCAAGCCTAACAAAAATGCAATATTCCCCGTCACTCTGATTTAGATTCTGTTCTTAACTCTCCGTTCCATCAACCTGTTTGTTCAGAAGATGATGATAATAATGTCTACCATTTTTGAGCTGCTACTCAGTGCCGAGCATTGTACTCACCAGTTGACCTTCATTATTTCATTACTTCTCACAGCACATCAAGAGGGAGATGTCTTGTTGGCCCATTTTACAGATGAAGAAACTGAGGTTTACAGAGCTCATGTCAGTTATCAAAATGGCAGTCAGTAACGTAGACAGAAGGATTCCAGCACCCTCACTCTTAATGTCTGTGAGCACATGCTTCCTCCTCCACAACCCCTAACTGGGGACTTATTATCTTACAAATGGTACAGATAATCACTCCACACCTCCAACATTACTCATCTCCCCTTTCCCTCTATCAGTCCTCAGTTTCCCCTGGGCTTTAGATAACTTGCGGGTTCAGTACTGGAGAAAGCAAAAAAAAAAGCGAGTTTTTTTCTTCTTGGTTTTGGTGGCTTCCCTAGGCTTAAATATTTGTACTCCACTAGCTGAAATAGCACCAGACAATTAGATTAATAAGCATCTTTTTTTTAACCAAATAAAAGTACCACCAGAGAGTAGTAAGGTATAGCTGTCATCCACAAACAAGTGTGAAACGTCTCAATCAGATTGCCTGCCTCCTACCGTAGCCAATGTCAGCCATTCTGGGGCCCAGGAGATTCATTTAGCCTTGAGTAGGGAGAAGAATAGGTAATTTTTGACCCTGGAGACTTTGGAAGACTTGGGTTAGTCAGGATGACCTATCACAGTGGACGCATTGGACAGAGAACAGGAAGAGTTGGGAAAATGCTTCCTACAAATTTGTGCAAAAGTCTAATGCTGCACATTGGCAAGGCCTCCATCGCGGTCTCTCCAGATGGGATTAGCTTCTACAGCACCATGTACATTCCTTGGTGTAACACTCATCACACTTGAAATCTCTGAATTTATCTAGTAGTTATTTATTTAGTAGATACTATATGCTAGGCAGGTGCTGTTCTGGCACAGCGGTGACAGGGGTAAACACGATGGGCGATGGTGCCTTCCTGAGCCCTTGTTCCAGGCTGGGGAGAGGCAAGCGTCCAGAAACAAAGAGCTTCCTGAGACAACAGTGGGATGGGCTACGTTCTCTAGAGCAGGGCTGCTCAAAGTGTAGTCAGAGGCACAGGCATAACCCGGGAGCTTGTTAGAAATGCACAATCTCAGGCTTCACCCAGGACCTACTGAGTCAGGACCTGCATTGTAACAATATCCCCAAGAGATTGGTGTGCACTTGAAATCTGAGAAACACTGCTATAAAGACCATAAACCAAGCCGACATGCTGGAGAGAAATTAGAGGAGACCGTTCCCAATAGAAAAGTCTGCTGAGAGGAAATGAGATGTTGCTTGAAAGATGAGATGGGCCAGCAATAGTCAGCAGAAGATTCCAGGCAGAGAAGCAACAGAAAGTGCAGTGGTCCACAGGGGGTCAAGCTCTTGGTTTACTGAAGTTGGACAGAGCATGCCTGGAACTTACAACAGGCTGAGAAGGGGGGAGAATGAAATCAGATAAGGGTAGAAAAGTCGGCAGGAGCCAAACATCCAGGGGGTTGCAGGACATACATAGTAAGGAGTGTGAATTGCTTTTAGGAGTGCTGGACAGACGGCACTGAAGGGTTTTGGGTGGTGGAGGAGCACATTTGGTCAAAGTCTAGTTCTCACGCAACGTTCTATTAGAGAGTCGGGGCCTCGTGTCCACATTCTATCTCACGTATGTAACACTTAATTCATGTTGAATTCAGAGACTTAATTCGTGTTGAACAAATAAGTGTTCCCACTCCCTGCTCCATGTGAGTTCCTACTCCTAGGATCCTAAGCACAGGCTGATGCCAACAGCATGAGCATCTGTGTCACAGGATGGGTTAAACAGGCCTCTGTGGCCTCTTTGGAGTATGTATCGTCACTCAGAACATTGTTCCCAGAACAAAATTTATCCTGATATTGGGAACAACCAAATCCCATAGGAACATCTGGATCATAGTCTGGTTGTGAATTGGCAGGCTTTGCACAGAAAAAGTGTGTGTATGACAAATATGATTCTACGTGGCACTGTAGACATTTGGAGCTGGAAGAGACCTTCTCTTTTATTCCACAAATACTTATGGAACAGCTATCATGTAGAGAACTTAGAAGGAAAGAATATGAAAAAGGACACAGGACCTAACTCCTACCTTTAGAGCGCTTACAAGGCCCCCAAGGTGGCCAACTGAGTGAAAGTACAAATAGTTCTAACACAAAAACAAATGTATTAAGTATCTTATCCGGCCCCAACTACTCATTATCCGATGAGGAAACGGAAGTTCAAAGAGGTTAGATGACTTTCTAAACATTTATGATGAAACATAATGTCGTTGCAGATACCCTGCACCCCAGTTCAGTGGAGAGAGAATTGAACTAAGTGTCAGGAGACGTGTGTGACACTGATCAGTGCGTGGCCTGGGATCAGTTATGTGAGTTTATGTAAATATGAATGTGTATGTATAGGCAATTGAATTAGGATAAGCAAACTCCAAATTCTCAGACACCTCACGCTGAAGAATTTTTTTTTCACTCTTGTCCCCTGGTGTGGATATCCATGTGGTCACTCAGAGCCCCAGGCCCCTTCCATCTCATGGCTCCGCCCTCCTCAAGTCCTCTCCTCAAAGTCATCTCCACTGAGTCAGCAGATGGGGAGAAAGAATGAAAGACTTCCATTGACCAGGCCTGGGAATGGCGTACATTACTTCCACCACATTCTACTGGCTATAATCCAGTCACAGGGCCACAATAATAGCAAGGAAATCTGGGAAATGTACTCTAGCTATGTTCCCAGGAAAAAGAAGAATTAGGCTTCGTGAGCATCCAGCCAATATATCCATATGTGTGTATATGTATATGTGTGTACATACTTATGTGTATATATACACACACACACACACACACACACACACATATATAAACGCAGGAAAAAAGAGGATTATGTTGAGCTAATGCAATAGAACATCCAAATAGCCAGGGAATAAACAAGCTGGGATTTTATTTCTCTCTCAAGTAAAACCATATGATTCATACTTTGGAGCCCAAGGCTGATGTAGTGGCTTCCAAGTCACAAGGACTCAGGATTCTTTTATCTTCCTGCTCTAACACCTATACGACCTGGTCTCTACGCTCACTTCATGCACCAGGAGGCCTGCTGCAGAGCCAACAATCCCAGGGCAGAAAAATGGAGGAAGAAAGGAAAGGCCAAAAATGACGACCCCTTACTTAGCCAGCCTTCTTTCAGAGGTTTTCTGGAAGCCCCATCCAACTATGTTCTCTTACAGCTTAACAGCAACCCCTAAATGCAAAGAAGGGAATTTGTGAAATGTAGTCTTTTATGAGGGCACATTGCTTCATGGAATATTAAGAGGGTTTTACCACAAGCTATCACTTCACACTCACTAGGATGGCTAATGTCAAAAAGACAGATAATAACAAGGGCTGGCAAGGATATGGAGAAATCGGAACCCTCATGCAGTGCTAGTAGGACTGTAAAATGGTGCAGCCACTTTGGAAAACAGTTTGGCAGCTCCTGCGAATGTTAGACATTGAGTGACCATCTGACCCAGCAATTCCACTCCTAGGTATATTCCCAAGAGAACTGAAAATATATATCAACACAAGAACGTATACACGAATGTTTACAGCAGCATTATTCGTGAGAGCCAAAAAGTTTAAACAACCCAAATATCCATCAACTGACAAACATATAAACAAAGTCTGGTGTATCTACGCAACAGAATATCGTTTGCCATAAAAAGGAAGGAAGTACTGATTCATGCTATAACATGGATGGACATTGAAAACATTATTCTAAGTGAAAGAAGCCAAACAGGAAAGGCCACATATCGTATGATTCCATTTATATGAAACCTATAGAGACAGAAATTAGATTAGTGCTTGTCACAAGCTAGGGGGAGGGAGAAGTCGGGGGGTTGCCCGTAATGGATATGGGATTTCTTTCTGAGGTGATGAAAATATTATAAAATTAATCGTGCTGATGGTTACATAACTCTGTGAATATACTAAAAGCTACTGAATCGTACACTTTAAAAGGGTGAATTTTATGGTTTGTGAATTATATCTCAATAAAGCTATTATAAAAACACAAAAATATTAATAGGGTTCTGTTATTCAGAAAGAAGGGAATTGTGGATATTAGATATGCAGGTAGTACTCTGCATGTGTCCGTATTCATGCATAAGCTTTTTTTTTCAAAATTATATCTATTAAACTAGGGTTTATTTTCTTATTCATACCAAAGGCTATATTTTTTTTAAATTACTGATTTGAATTGCATTAGAACTCTTTTTACCTACAAGTTTTTAACATCCAATTCACAGTGACTCAGGCACTGGAAAAAAAAAAAAAAAAACAAGAATAGGCCACATCACTGAAAAGCCCAGGAGGTAAGAATGGCTTCAGGTATGGCTAAATCCAGGTGTTCACAAGAACACATTACAAATCTGCCCTGCTTTCCTTTTGGTTGGCTTGCTTCGCAAGCAGGCTCTCCCCACATAGTTACGCAGCCCCTGCAATCCAGGTTTGCATCTCACCAGCTTATCAACCCCAGCAGAAAGAGCGTCTCTTTCCTAACAGTTTGAATAAATGTCCTAGGCATTGTTGGCCTGCCTCAGGTCATGTGCCCATTCCTGAACCAGGGAGTGGGGGACAATCACACCCAGACCACAAGAAATGAAGGTAGGGGAGGGGGTGGTTTCCCAAAGAGATGCCAAAAAGCCAAAAAATGGGTGCCTACTACAATCTTATTACAGAATTCATCACTAGTCCTAAAGGGGGAAGAAGCATCACCTGTAAAATATATGTACACCCGTTGTCTACGAATATAATTGTAAAAATCCATCAGCCTCCCTAACTGCTATACCCTGATTTGAAGCAATCATCTGTGAAGGGAAAACAAATACACATAATAAGGCAATGTAATGCTCTTTTTTTCAAATTTGTCTTTTAAAAACACAAAGTTTAATCTCTTACAGTTCTAGAGGTCAACAATCCAAAAAAGAGTCCTATGCGGCTAAAATCAAGGTTTTGGGAGGACTGCATTCCTTGTAGAGGCTGTAGGGGAGAATTCTTTTCCCGACCTTTTTCAGCTTTTAGAAGCACCTCACATTCTTTGGCTCACAGCCCCTTCCTCTATCTTCAAAACCAGCAGTATAACATCTTCAAATCTCTCTCTCTTTTTAATAAATACTTTCAAAATGACTTTTTTTTTTTTTTTTTTGGCAGCAATAGACCCTCTTCCTTCAGCTAAATTACATGAAGATACAGTTTCTAAAGTCAAATTTAAACTATTAAAGTTTAAAAGATACCTGTCTTGTCGGTCAGTGCCGGATCCCTAGGCCCTGGGACAGTGTTTGGTTTACAGTGGACACTAAACATATAGATTGCATGTGTAACTTATTCAAATATTCACTTGTCCAAAAAAAAAAAAAAATTCTGGTTTCTAAAACCTCTCAGATCTTTGATTATTCCTAAAGAGAAAATATTCAAGGAATGCAATTTGAAGAGTGAGAGTTATAATCACATGGAATCCCCCATCAAAAATAAGACCCTCACAGATATATGGGAAGATATAAAATCATACAAAGAAATACTCATAAATGAAAAACAGAATCCCAGCACTGGTTTCATTGATAAATAGGACATTTTTTTAAATTTGGAAAACCTGCTTTTCCGATATTTAAGTTTCACTTTAAGAAAGCGTGTTCTTTAAAATAAACAAGCTCTTTAAAATCCTTGCAGCTCGGGCCTGTGATCTAGGAGCTCATTCATTTTAATTTTTCTCCTGGTACCGTCTCCATCATTCTCATTTACTCTGTCTGTAAAATTATGATAATAATAATCCATGCTTACCTAAGCTATAGTAATAATTACTAATTAACTAATTTTTATAAGTAGAAACCCTTGAAGAATGTACATACACAGTTGCTAAATATAATCATTTTAAGCTGATGGGGAAGATAGCACTTTCTGTTTTCAAAAATGCTGTCCGGGCTTCCCTGGTGGCGCAGTGGTTGAGAATCTGCCTGCTAATGCAGGGGACACGGGTTCGAGCCCTGGTCTGGGAAGATCCCACATGCCGCGGAGCAACTAGGCCCATGAGCCACAATTACTGAGCCTGCGTGTCTGGAGCCTGTGCTCCACAACAAGAGAGGCCACGATAGTGAGAGGCCTGCGCACCGTGATGAAGAGTGGCCCCCGCTTGCTGCAACTAGAGAAAGCCCTCGCACAGAAACGAAGACCCAACAAAGCCAAAAATAAATAAATAAAAATTAATTAATTAAAAAAAACAAAAAAAAGAATGCTGTCCCCTCCACAGGGATTGAATTTCATACACTGCTTCCATGTATCTTCCATTACTGATGGATTTGACAAGCCAAACCCTGCAGAGTGATATCACTTTCTCTTGTCACCTAGGACCTCAAATAGCCAGAGCTGTGCCTGGTGTTTCCTCTTTACAGCAAGATACAAACCACTTTGGCGCTGGCAGCAACAGAGGTCTGAGCTCAAATAATGTAGAACGGCAGCTCTCAAACTAGTAGATTTCCAGAGCACCTCCCTACCGCCTCCATAAAGTATAACACAATTGCTTTCATTTAAATCTCATTGCATTAAAAAGAGGCTTACCCATGTTTGTGGGGTTTTTTTGTTTGTTTTTTGCCTTGCCTTTTCTTTTTATAATTTTTACAATCAAAGAATAACTTCTTTTCTTCTGGGAGGGCTTCAGGCAAAACATTTTTGAGATGTCAGCCAACCAAGAGAAATGTAACGTCGCCGTTCTTTGAAATCTTGTCCATAAACTGTGGTTTTGGTACCCAAATCAAGCGGGCACTTGGCAATGAAAAAGCTAAAACATAACATGAACGAGAATAGTGCTATGATGGTATGGGGTTTCTAGGATAATCGTTTGTTATATTTTAACAAACAAAAGTCACTTTAACCTTTCGTTCTCTTTTCATCACTGTACAGGAACAGACACAAAGCTGGCCCTGTGATTCTTTTTACAGGGGCAAAAAGCAATCATGGAAAAAAACCTCAGCAATGATAACATTCTTTGATACAGGTAAAGATTGAAAATATGTCCCAATGCTGGTGTACTGTCTGTAATTTTGGCAAATAGCATGCTCCATCTTGACAGAATATAAAGAAGCTTAGACGTGGAATCCAGAGAGACGAAAGGACTTGGAGAACAGTGAGTCAGTTTGTCGTTGGTGGAAATCTTTGTCATAACTTATAATTTATCTGTGGGTTGTATAAGCTTCAAGATGAAGATAAAGCTGGAATCAGAGAGCTCATACTGGTTTTCTTTCTATTCCAGAATGGCAGAGTTTCTGATGGTTCTTTCAGTTGTAGGAGATATGTGAAAGTGTGTTTCTAACTTGTGTATTATATGCTTTGCTTTTGTTTTTGTTTTCCAGTAGGGCAGTAGCTGACTAGCCGGGTTAGAGACTACCCAGTTTGTAAACGGAATCAAGGGGTGATGTTCTCAGAACTGCACACGACTCCAGAAGGTAGCAAAAACTTAGGGGTGCCTTTTGGAAAAAGTCAAAAGAAGTTTCACATTTCACACGTTAATTGGGAATGGTGCATTTTCTTCTCTATCCAGAAATCCCCCATGGATGGACTTATGGCCTTTTTCTTTGGAGGGGGGGGCGGGGTGAGTGGCATTTGATAAAAATGTATTGAATGGAACAAATAATGTACACATATAAATTTAACAGTTAAACTGACCCTAAGCCTTGAATACCACCAGTCTGTTCATTAGAAAGAATTTAATCAAAGAAACAACATATATGATTGTGCTCTATATCAGGGTTTGGTAAACTTTTTTTGTAAAGAAACACGTAGTAAATATTTCATCTTTGTGACAGCTTTCTGGGCTCTCTGTCACAACTACTCATCTCTAATGGTATAGCAAAAAAGCAGCCATAGACAATATGCAAACGAATGACTGCAGCTGTGTTCCAATACAGCTTTGCTTTCAAAAGGGCTGGATTTGGCCCACGGGCTTTAGTTTGATGACTCTTGTCATCTGTAAATACACTGCCTTTGTGATGAGACAAAACCAACTAAACTTGAGACCATTAAGACCATCATAGTGAGATAGAGGGATATGGACTTTATGAGAAATACATGCTCAATAAATAATAATACTTTGAACAAAGGAGATAGTGTAGTATCATGAACTTGGGAGTCAGAAAAACCTACCTTCAATTCCTGGATCTACCACTTATTGGCTGTGCAACATTTGCAAATTTCCTCAGTTTGCAAAAGGCACAGGTTATTAGCGCTTACTTCATAGAGTTGATGTAGACTCAATAGGATAACATTTAAAGTAGGAAACCCATGGGAAGTGAAGTGCTTGGCACTACCGAGCTGAATAATATAAAGACTGAGTTATTGGCCGTGGAGAGGGTGAGGATTCTAGTGAACTGGCGTTGCTCATGCTTTCTGAAGTTATTGCCTACAAATGAAGCCCAGATTCTCTGCCCTACAGCCCTGGAATTCCAGGATCCTAATGCATGTGGATACGGAGCCACAGATACAGTGATACTGAGAGGCAATTTACTGGCACCCTTTACCAGAAAGGAATTAGAGGAAGAAGAGGCCCTAACAGAGCCACGTATGAATCATCTCTCTCTTCTGAAGTTATTTATTATTCTGCAAATTAGCTGGTTAGTCACTGTCACAATGTTGACAACCCCAAAAACAAATGAAGAGAGGAAGAATGCGATGTCCTCTCTTTTTAGAAAAAATGGTGCCAATAGCCGTTGAGGCAATTCCTTGAAAGTGAATTACTGAGTGGTATTGTCTTTCAAGGTCAAATGTGTCCACCATGCTAAGTATAACAACCAAAGGATCTTTTCAGGAGTTCTATAACTCAGATTGCCAAGACGCCTTCATTCCTGGAAACCCATTTTAAACCAATTAGGGAAATATTTATTCATCCTTCATTTACAGGCACTGGAGGCAGAAACCAGAGAGCTATTTCATGGAGGAAGTCACAAGGTCATGTCTTATTCACCTCTATGTCCCTGATATTGAGCATTTACTAAGCACCTACCTATACGCTAGGTGCTTAGTAGATGCCCACAGCAGTACTGATTGAAATAAGAGAAGGTGCCATGGCTTTCTCAGGCTTCCGATGGCACAGACACACAGGTCTGGAACATTCTACGATTCAAAGCCCTTGCACTGCACCACAGGGCATATGGGAGACAGAAACCGATTGCATCATATTACATGCTTGGCATAATTATACTGTAGGCTTTTGTCTCCTTTGGTGCCAGTAAGACTCAAAACACACGCTTCGCTTATGTCAAGCGCTGGGGTTGCCCACTCATTACATGTGGGACTTGTGAACTCTGTGTCCACATCCTGGGTGACTTCAGCCCAGAGTCTTATGCTTGGGAGAACCAGGATGGGTTTTTTTCCCAGAAAAGATGTTGAACAATAGGCACGTTGAGTCCTGGAGGAAAAACAGGAAAGTAGCAGACAAGGACCAGCTGGGGCTGCATCAGATGCCCAATGTGGACGACAGTGATCAAGTCTTTTCTGTTTAAAAAAATTATTAATAATGAAGCTGTGTTCTCTTAATTCCTCAAAAGGGAGTTTAATCTACAGGATGTTACAGATCCTCCCCTCTAAATCTCTCTCCCATCCATGTACTTCATGTCTTTAACACCATCCTCATTCAAGCCACCATCTCTCTTACCCGGACGGCGGCAATATTTTCCAAAGTTGTCTGCCCACATCCCTGCAAGGCCCTTCCACACTGCTGCCAGAGTGATCTTTTTAAAATGGAAAAATGGCTCCGAAACACTGCTGCTTAAGAGATTCCCATTTCTCTTAAGAGAAAAATTGTAACCCTACACTTCATTTCATCTGTAAGGCTGGCATGATCTCACCCTGCCTCTCTTCCCAGCCTCATTTTGTGCTTTTCTCTTAGCTTCAATTCAGCAATTGAGGACATTGCCAATTGTCCCCCGGTATCCATTCTCCCTTGTGCATAAAAAAACAAAAAAAGCTGAGTTTCCCCTGGGCCCACGACTGCCCAGCCAAGAACTACTTCGCCAGGCTTTCGAGTTCTGGACAGTAGGATGTGAGCAGAAGTCATGTTGTCCCTCAAAAGGATATACGCCTCCCCCTCCCACTGGTCAACATGCAGACCAAGCCCACGTGACCAGGCAGGGGACCAAACTACATCCTGTGGGCTAAACCCGGTCTATCATGTTTACCTCAATAAAGTTTGATTCGAACAGAGCCACACCCATTCACTTAGGCGTTATCTGTGGCTGCTTTCACAGGACAGTATCAGAGTTGAAAAAACCTGTGATCAAGACTATATGACCTACAAAGCCAAAGTATTTCCAATCTGGTCCTTCACAGAGAAGTTTGCCAACCTGTGCCCTAGAGGACACAGAGCAACAAGGTAGAAGGAGGCTGGGTTCCTGGCACTAGAGAGCTGGTCATCTCAGCCAAATCAGTCCATTTGGGCTGTTAAACATATTTTTAAAAACCCTATCTTGTTTAATCCTCTGTGTTTGGGCTTCCTGTTGAACAGTTCCTCAACCTTGATACTGATGACTTTTTTGGGTGAGATGATTCTTTGTTTAAGGGGGCTGTGCTGTGCACTGTAGCAGCTTTCCTAGCATCTACCCATTAGATGTTCAGGAGCGTCCATCCCCCAAGGTGTGACAACTAAAAATATCTCCAGACACTGCCAAATATCCCTTGGCGGCTAGAATCACTCCTGGTTGAGAACCGCTGTGTTAGAGCAGCTTAATCAGCTGTTCTAAGCATCTCTCTCCCCTTCACTGTGCCCAAATCTCTCCCTCACTACTAGGGACACTCCCGTGCTGTTCTCTCTTGCTCTCACCCCACCCTCACTTAGTTATCTCCTATTTAACTGCCGTGTGTCAGCTGGCACGTCACCTCCTCGGGGGAACCTCCACGGGTCCTCCCACCAAATAAATGCTCTCATAGTCACCTGTAGTTTCCCTGTGGAGCAATAGTGTGATTATTGAGGTTGTTCACCATTCATAGACACACAGAAGGCCACTCAATAAACAGTTGCCGACTGGCTTAGTGATGTGACATTGCAATTTTGAGGGGAAAGCAAGAGACTAGTAATGGTAAAGGAGGTGAACACGAGTCTTGCCACAGTCCTGACTGAGGGAGAGGGATTCATATTGCTGATTATAGGAGGGAGAAGTGGCCCGTGAGAAATGGGGTCTCCTTACCCCACAGCCCCAGAATTCCCATAAACCAAGAAACCTGCCTTCCTTCCATAGCAGCCAAAACATCTGCTAAAGTGGGTGCATTTCAGTATTTCAGAGCAACATATGGATTTCTACTTTGCCTTTGGTTTTGACATTGGTTGCATTTTAACCCTGTACTATTCAGGCTAAATTATATATGATATGATTTATTAACCCTGCAATACCCTTTTTAAAGTAAAGTTAAAAATAATCCCTACAATCACATCTTAAATTCACACATAGATACATATGTGCACCCTACATTCCCCAGCCCCACCATTATCCGAATTAAAAGGCTAAACATTCAGAGGGGTCTAGATGCTTCTTCGGCACGAGGCCTTAAAGGGAGATGTGTGTGGTCTCCTGAATGCCTTTAGATTTTTCTCTCTAGTCAATGAGTCAGTCTTCTCTCTCAATCCCTCTCTTTAGGTTTCTGTGCCTTTAAAGCCCAAACCTCTTTTTTCAAGATTCTTAGCATTCTAAAAGTGAACCTCTATATGTTTATAATGAAGGCACCCTTCTCATCTTCCCTTAGTAGAACACTCACTAGGTGATCTACTAATGGTTGCAAGAGATATGTTACCAACAGACCCAAAGCATGCATTTTGCAGTCAGATCTGCTCTTAAGACTTATTTCAACCAATTAGTCAGGATGCTACGAAGACTGGGAGCAACTGCATAATCTCCCTGAGCCTTAGTTTGTTCATCTTTTTAATGGGACTAATAATGCTTACCTCAAGGTGACGCTGTGTGGATTGAATAATACAACACGTTGCATAAAAAAGGCATCTGATGAATGCTTCTGTGATCCATTCACCCAGTCCTTCCTAGAGCCCCTGAGACAGCCACAGACCTCCTTGAAGTGACCAGCTGGTGCCTGGGACAGACAGTGGCCGTGCTCTGCTAACCAGACCATAGGGGACTTCCCCCACTTCTCCTCCACCCAACCGTGTGAGGTAGCTCCCAGCAGACATTGTAAAGGACAGGTATTTTTCTCACACTAATTCTAGGACACACGTGGTGGGCAGGACCCGCATGGCCTGACTCTTGCACGTATGCAGAGCTCCACCGTATGCACACTTGCATTCGTGAGCATGCGGTTGTATGCACACAAAAATACCACCCGCACACATACCTCCAGAGCCTTCATAACCTACTCAAGACATCTTTATCCTATGACTTTTCCGGGAAAAACACTGTGCTAAGCTCTGTCTGTTTTTAAAGAAGCTGCAGTCATTTGCCCAGTTTCACAACCTGGCTCCTCTACCTCTCCTTCTCACCCTCTCCCCCTCCCCTAAAGCTGGGTAGAGTCATGGATCCGTGGTTGGAGGGTGTTCCTAACTTAGGGAAGCCTTGGAATGAGGAGAAGGCAGGATGCAGTATGAAGTCCCATCAGGGGGAGGATGGGCTGGGAAGACAGGAATAAGAACAAAATGTCAAGACGTATCAGGCTGTAATTCTCAAGCGGAGTAGAGCTTAGCATCCAGACATTATATCCTGAGTTGGGTAATAATACTTATAACTGTCATTTACTTTGCACTTACTCTATGACAAAAGCTTAGCAAAGAAGATACAAATTACTTCCTTTAACCCTCACAACAATCCTAATGTGGTAGATACTCTTCCCTGCATTTGACAGATGAGGAAAATGAGGCCCATAGTTGCCAAGACTTCCTGCAGACCTGTGAGCGACCCAGCAGAATGTCAGGCTCCTGGGTGCTTGATGCCAGACCCTGAACTCACTATGCCACAGAGTGGGGTCCCAGGGATTCCACATAGCGGGAAGGCTGAAGATTTCTGTGGCGGAGGATGCTAGCGGCCGCACCCAATCCCTTCTCCCCACCTACGGCATGAGGCTGTTGCTTGGACGTGCCTGCCCTGGCAGGCCTGACACTTGTACACCTTGCACAGAGGTGGGACTTGTCACTCACATTCAGTAACAGAGTGTGACAAGGAGAGATCTGTGCCATGGCAGAACCAACATTCTTAAGAGTCAGGCGTGCCTCTTCCATGTTGTTTTGCCCTTTCCACTAGCTCGATTCACAAGACCACCAAGAACCAAACTATGACTGAATGTGGAGATGGAAGGAACTTGGGTCTCTGAATCACTGCGTGGTTGTGAGTAAGGCTGATTAGCAACACTCTCTGGGGACACTTCCATGAGGAAGAAATGAACTTTTAATGGGTTTTTTGCCATCATAATTTTTAGGCCTTCTTTGTCACAGTCATCAGACTATCCTAACTAATACAACTTCTCACTCTGCTTTAAGGAACAAAAATGGCCCCCAACTAGTCTAACCAGCTAAAAAGAAGCCCCCAGACAGCATAAGTAAATGGAAAATGAATTACAGCTCCATAACATAAACATCTCCATAATATGGAAATAAAATTAATTCAAACATGACTTATTAGACATGGCTATTATTAAAACTGTTTATACCCCATCTTCTTCCCTTCAAATAAAGCAAGGCAGCAGTATGATAGAGAAAATGTGAGAAGACAGCAGACGATGCTAATAATACTTCAAACACTGGAAGGTGTTCTGACCATTAAGTTATTTCAGATTAATAACAGGAGAAGAGAATGAAGCATTTGCTTTTTAAAAAAATTATTAGCTTCTTTTTCCTTTGGCTTGGAATTATTTTTCCTCTTTTTCTTCAGTCACACTTTTTCCAGTTGAGTGTCTGGCTTTCTGAGCCAGCTTGTCTTTTATGAGTTTTCCAGGTGCTTTGAAACCCTGAGTAATTAAGTGACTTCTGCAGGGTTACAAAGAGCTGTCAGATCTGCATCCTTCTCTCCTCACCTCCAGCTACCCACTCTGTATATTCCTCTCCACCTCCATGCACAAAACCTGACAGCAATGAGTCATATTTCTTAAGAAAGGAGCATAAAACCTCTTTTAACCTTAAAATTAAACGTACCTACTTACCATTTCTAAACCATTGCATTTTAAGTTTGGGAATTCATATTTGAAATGCCAAATCTTGAAAGCATAAAGATTCAGAACTACCTTTGCTAAGGCTGATGCCTGATGTGTATTCCCAGACAACTGGAAACCAACTCTGCTTTTCTCTCATGGAGAAAGGGAAAGCACATGGAATTAAAACACAGACGTGACACCCTGTTACAACCCCCTGTGGTTCTGGCTTTTTGCTTTTATATGACAGGCTCAGAACAGGGACAATAGTTAGTACATGAACCTAATTACTCTGTGTGCGCAACTTGAGAGCTGCAGTCTGGACTTTGGTTTGATTTAGCGTTTTTGAATAGAACATAGAGAGTACAGCTAAGACTCATTACCGCAGTTGCGGTTTCTAAGCTGTCACACCCACGCAGAAATTTTGGGTCAGGCTCCATTTCTAAAAGCTACACATATTTCACCTTGCTCAATACCCTTTCCCGCCAAGTTTAGAAATGGGCCTGTAAGCTCTGTCTTATAAACGTATCCCTTAGGGTATTTGCGTTCAGAGTTTTCTTATTAGGACGCAGGCCCCTGACCCTGATAGAATTCTCAGATATTGGCCTTGGGGCAAGGGAAGACTGTAAAGGTTGCTTTACCCGACACAATGTCACCCACTCCTGTTAGAATTCTGAGTGTGGCCACTTCCATAAGCAGCCACTCTCATCTCTCTGACTTTCCCCATATCTGTCCATTTGTATTCTTACTCTTGAGGGTAGGAATCTGACCTCTTTCTTTTTTGACCTCTTACTTTGGGAGCCATCCTGCAACAGCCCACCCCAAAGCCACCCACAGCTACCTCCAGTGTTCCGTACATAATGCCCACCCACTAAAGGTAAGGCAACTTTTATATCCATTGCCTGATGGGACAAACGGAAATTTCAGATGCTTCTATATAGTCAGTGTATTTTAGAGACACAAGTGAGCTCTAAGCATGGCTGTTGCTTTTCCTGGTCCAGCGCCAACATCCTCTTCTTCTAGAAAGGGCATTCTGCTTTTTCCTTTGAGGCATTATACATACACCCCCTGCTTTCAGGCCAAGTCGCTGTCCGTATCTCTTGGATCTAGGAATGGGCATGGGACCCAGCCTGGCCAAACAGCATATGCTGGGCACAGTGATTGGCATCAGGTTAGATACATGACCCAAGTGCCATGGACTGAATGTGTGTGTCCCCCACCAAATTCATGTTCAATACTAATATCCAATGTGATAGTATTAGGAGGTAGATCTTTGAGAAGGTGATTAGGTCATAAGGGCAGAGGCCTCATGAATGGGATTGGTGCCCTTCCTTATCAAAGAGGCCCCAGAGAGCTCCCTTGCCCCTTCTGCCGCATGAGGTTACGGCCAAAAGACGGTCATCTAGGAAGCAGGTCCTCGTCAGACACCCAATTTGCCAGTGCCCTGACCTTGGACTTCCCAGCCTCTAGACCTGTGAGAAATAAGTTTTTTGTTATAAGCCACCCAGCTTGTGGTACTTTGTTGCAGCAGCCCAAACAGACTAAGACATCAAGGTAGTACAATTAGAAGAAATCCACAATTTTTTCTAGAACTACTGGAATGGAAAGCTCTCTTTAACTTTGAGTTTGCTCATAGAAGAATGTAAATCTGTTCCTGTGACATGCCACGCAGAGAGAGCTGGCCTGGAATGAAGCTAACAGAGAGGAAAAGAAAGCCAAGAAATAGTGAGTGACTGTGTCGTGGTAACATATAAGATCTCCTGGATCGATCTGTGCCTGAAGGCATATTGACTCTTGGTCTTACCAGTGTCTGAACAAATAATTACCTTTCTTGCTTAATATAACTTGATGGGGGTTTCTGTCATGGGTCACCAAAAGAGTTGATTACAATAAGGCCAATGTAACTATATTCAATGATTTTCAACATGTGGACCGTGGAGAGACTTAAAACTGCTAAGCCTCCTTCCTTCAGTCTTTCTATTGCCTCATTCATTCGTATGACTTTAAATATCTTTTGTATTACACTGACTCCAACATTTATATGCGCTGCCTAGATTTCTCCTTGGTGCCCAGGTTATCTCTCAATAAATTGTTTTCTAGTGCGTTTGCCAGGATGCTCAGAAACACCCCAAATGTTACTTTTCTAGAACTGAACTCTTGATTTCTCCTCCCAAACACATTCTTTCCTCAGTCACTCTCATGTCAGTGAGGGCCATCACCATCTGTTCAGTTGTCCAAGCTAGAAACTGGAGACACAGCTTTCATTCCACCCTCTCCTTCACCACCCACGTTCAAGCCATAAACATGTCCTGTCTGTTCTACCTCCTAAATATATCTCAGATCTGCAGACTTCTCGCCATCTTTACTGTCTCTGCTCTAGTCCAAGAATGACCAGTTCCCTCCAGGATTATAGCCTAAGTCTATTGTCTGATTCTTTTACAGTCACTTTCGAATACATTCTCTACACTACAGCCATTAAAAATGGATTTAATTGGATCATGGCATACCCCTGCCTGAAGCACTTTGCTTCATGTTGGATGTAGAATTAACTTCTCACCGTGGCCTAAAGGGGCTCTGTTTCTCTGACTACATCTGCATCTCTGATATTTTGTACCAACTCACTGACCACGTATCCAGCCCCACAGGCTTTGCTTGCTGTCTAGGACATCCGCAGGCCACTTTAGGGGAAGCTCCTGGTGGTGTTCCCTCAACTGGGCATGTTCACCCATCCCCTCCAGCTCTTCACATGACTTTGACCTTTTTGTCCTTCAGGAGGCCAGCTTTATGGGCACGTCATTCTCCATTTCAAACTCCATTCATTTCCTTCACATACTTGCACATTTTGAAACCACTTATTTATCGGTTTACCTATTTACTATCTGTCTCACCACTAGACCAAACTCCTTGAGGGCATGTGGGCACGTGGTGAGCACCTGATAAATACAACTGAGTGAAAATGAGTTCTGTGAAACTCAGACAGAGAAAGAAATATTGTATGATATTGCTTATAATGTGGAATCGAAAAAGAATTGGCACAAATGAACTTATTTACAAAATGGAAACAGACTCACAGACTTAGAGAACAAACTTATGGTTACCTCGGGAGAAGGGATGGTTAGGGAGTGTGGGATTGACATGTACACACTGTTATATTGAAAATGGAGAACCAACAAGGATCTACTGTGAAGCACAGGGAACTCTGCTCAATATTATGTAACAATCTAAATGGGAAAAGAATTTGAAAAAGAATAGATACATGTATGTGTATAACTGAATCACTTTGCTGTACACCTGAAACTATCACAACATTGTTAATCAACTATACTCCAATATAAAATAAAAAGTTAAAAAAAAAAAAGAAAAGGAATTCTGTGAATCCATGTGTAGATGTTTTCCACAGACACAATAAATAACATGATGCCCATACACAAGCTCTTTGTCAAATGTTTGCAAATGCTATTGTGTGTACCAAAACACAAGTTCATTTACAATGTTAATGAATTCATACTGTCTTTTTGTCTTTAGGTATTTTCTTAATCCAGGGTTTCTTTACATGAGATTTCCCCCAGTTCCACGTCCTGACCACCAGGCCCTGGTAATCTGTACAGGCCTAGACCCTAGCATTCCCCCATCCCTCTTTCAATTTTAAAAATTGGTCCTCATTAGGGTCTTCATGTTGAGAAACTCTAATTTGGATTTTTCAAAAATGAGGGAGATGTATCCTCAGGAAATTTTTAAAAATATAGATTTGATGAGAGAGTATAATAGATCATAAACCTGAGTGGAGGCTACAGGATGTTTCAACAGTAATGCAGTTATATCACTCCCCACTGCCTTCAGCAAGTTGTGTGACTTATTCAAAGATTTTAATAAGAAAAGGATCAACCTGAAGCTTATGTATAAAAACTGGAAAAATATAAAGAAGAAAAGTTGTATATTATCTCTCTCTCAAGATAACAAGAAGAAATACACAAAATATAATGGAAACCATTTCAAAGGAATTATATGCAATATAATCTCACTAAGAAAATATTTTAAATAAGAGATGTAAAGATTCAAAGAAGAGGCTATAAATCAATAGAAGATGATAAACGTGAGTTGGCAAAGTTTGGGGAAGAACAGAAAAAGAAAAAACCACAGTGAATTTCCTAATAGATGAAACAAAAATGTCATAACTCCAAACTGATGATAGACTTAAAGAAATCCTGCAAAATAAAATGAAAAATACTAAAGATATAAAAATGGCTGTAGAAAAGATGATAGGTATGGACGGTAGACAAAGGAGATACAACTGATGTATAAATGGGGTTGCTAAAGAAGAGTGGCAACAAATGCAGTAGAAGAATATATTCCAAGATAAAATGGAGGAGAGTTTCTTGAAATGCACACTTTAATTTGAAGAGAGAGGCCCACACCACATTCTTGGAAAAAGTAACATATAACAATGAGCAAAGGATATATCCTGGAAGAAGTTAATGCCATTTTATTTAAAAAACAAACAAACAAAAAAACCCCAAAAGATTATTTTGAATGTTCTTCAGAAAGAATGTTCTTGCCTTTTTTTAAACGAGAAGAATGGGACATTGGAAGGTGGCGGGGGCGGGGGGGGGGGGGGTGGGTGGTGGCGGTGGGGGGAGGGGGCGGTGGATAATCAAATAACCTATAAAGTGGGAAGATGTTTCAGCTGGGTTGTTCCTGCTCCTAAGAAACTCTGAGTCAAACTGGCTTACAACCTCCCTGCTCCAGATGTGAGCCCTTAGCAGCCGGATTGCCTCACCTGGGAGCCTGTTCGACATGCAGAGTCTCAGGACTTATCCCAGATTTACTGAACCAGAACCTTCATTTTAACAAGATCCCCTAGTGATTCACATGTACATTACAGTGTGAGAGACACTGGCTTAAATGATACAAGATTTACTGTCAGCAGTGTTCTCAATGTGGTAACACATTAGAATCTCCTTAGTAGCTTTAAGCAGTCTTGCCATAGAGGCTACACCCCATACCGATTCAACTGAAAAATCGTGGATACAGGCAGGCTACTACATCTTATTGTATTTTTTAACAGTCGAGGAAATTCCAGTGTAAAGCTGTAGTTGAGAACTACTGTATTAGAAGTCTAGAAGTAGGTGGGATTTTAGGGTTGGCTAATTCCACAGTTCAGTAGAATCATGAGAGATCCAGGATTTTTCCACATCTCTGCTTTGCCATCTTCAGGATTGACTTTTAATTCATAATGTGTCTTCCTTCTTTTGTCTTATTTTCCATCCCTCCTTCCCACCTTCAGTTTTGATTTTCTCCATTTTCCCTGTCTTTCTGCTTTCCTGTCTGCTTTCCTTCTTATACACTTAAAGTAATATTGCCTGTAATTATCACCAAATATTAAGATGGTTATTTCTTGGAATTTTGAGTGATCTGAGGTATAAATTTAAAAACTTATATAACTATATTATAGTCTTCAACATTATCTTTTTTAAATGTGGGTTGGGTCCCCATCATTAAAAATATTGAAAACCATTGGCTTGGTCCAACACTCTCACCTTACAGATGAGGAAAGAGGCCCTAGAGCATACCATTAGATACAGCATGGAGGGGAGGGAAATTGAGGAGCGTCCTTGTGCTACTTGGTATGGCCCAGAACCATCAATAATATCCATGGTGTTACAGATGCCTCTTGGGATTAAGTGGTTCCCGCAAACTTCTAAGCATTTGGAGTCAGGTGAGGAAAAGGGGTGAGGAGGAAAGGATGGGATCTAGAGCAGGATTTAGCCAATGATTGGTGCCTTGGAGAGGCAGAGCTCCTGAGAGATTGACAGAAAGAAAAAGAGAGGCTTCTGTATTGATGGCATCTTGAGCTGGCAACAGTTAGCAAGAAAAAAAACCACACCGCTGAAATTAGAAATGACAGGGAAGAAGACAGCTGTGTTCCAAGCCACGCAGAGCTGTGTCAGTGTGGGGTGGTCACCTCTCTGACGAGGTGACCTTGGAGGAGAGATGTGAATGAGGGGAAGAGATGAATTTAAGGGTCCATTTCAGCCAAGTTATACCAAAGACTCAAGAGCTTTTATTTGTTGGGGTGTTTGTTCGTAAATCTTGGTGGGTGAAAGAAAGACAAACTTTTCCACTATTAGAGAAAGAACAGAATTGCTTCCTATGTTCACAGTTTACATAACTGATATTTTCTGCTCTTGATCATTTTGCTATGTTTCTAATAATTGCAATTTTTTCCTCTATAGAGTTGGGAACGGGTAAACCCTGCCCCACGAACTACCCTGACCCTGTAATTTCAGTCACACAGAATATATTGTTATTATCTAGGACTATGCTGTCCAACATGGTGGTCACTGGCCACACACAACTATGAAGCACTTGAAATGTGTCTAGTCTGCAATTAGTTGTGCTATAAATACAAAATGCACACTGGGCATAAAAAAACTCAGCAATAATTTCCTTTATATTGATTACATGTCAAAAGGATAATATTTGGGATATATCAGGTTAAAGAAAAAATGATGTACATTAATTTCACCCAGTTTTACTTTTTAAAATATGACTACTAGAAAATTTTAACTTCCATATGTGGCTTGCATTGCCTGGCTATTGACCAGTGCTGTTCTGTTCTGGATACATTTCCAAAGCTCAAGTCACTTCCTGAAAGCAATAGGTGATCATTGGTGTGTTAGATGGGTATGAGATTATGAGATTATGGTTCACCCTTGAGGGCCTGGTTTATTACCAGAATGATTGACGTATAGGCAGAGGCCATGATACTCATAATATCAATGCTCACTAGTGTGACTGTTGCTATGACGACTGCTACTCTCCCTCTACAGTTCTTGCTACTGTTACTACTTCTACTCCAGCCGAAGCTCTCATTTTGAGGGTTCCAGGTACTGAGCCAGGTCCTTTTTACATACGTTCTTTCTCATCCTCACAAGCAGCCTGCTAGGGTACTTGGTCTTCTCACCATTAATAGAAGGGGCAACAGAGGTCCAGAGGGATGAGCTCCTTTCCCCAGGACACAGAGGATTCGATGGCACAACAGGGAGTCAGACCTGCGGTCGCCACTCTCCGCCCTTCTCACACTCACAGCCGCCTCCCCGATACCTGGATGTGGGCCAACCACAGCCTTCCATTGTTGAGGGTGGTTTGGCCAGTGTTAGTCTAACAGGCGGGCCCCTCTCCAGTTAACAGCAGATGTGGAGCCAAAGTAAACCAACTGAGCTTCTCCAGAGGGTGGTTCAAGAGTAAGACACATGCTGGATATTTCAGTCAAAAGCCCAGGCCAGCAGGGTGGTGGATATCTCTGCCCAACCTCCTGTTGACAGCCCTGAAATTCTACCTCCAAGATGACCATCTGCTCTGCTTACAAATAAGTGTAATCCTAGAGCCAACAAGAAAACCAAATTTCTGAATTCTCCCTTTTTCAGTGAAGGGTGGGCTTCAGATCCTCATTTTTGGAGCACATTCTCTGAGCTCTCGGCTTTCTTCCTCCACCACCCCAACCTTATCCTTAGTTCTCACATTAAATGTCCTCCCCCTCCCCATCGGCAGATCTTCTCTGCTCTAAAGAGAACCCCTTCGGAGTTTCCCTTTCTCAGTTCCTTGCTTATTTTATTCAAAGCAATTATGGCCATTACAAAGTTGTTGTTTTTTTTTTTTTTCTTTCTCTTGTTCATCCTCCTGTTAAAAGTTAAGTCCCATATAAATCTCACTGTCATATCTATAGCCTTTATCCCAGCATCTGAAACGAAGTCGGGGCTCAATAAATATTTGTGGTATGAATAAACGATTCCAACATATTTTCTTTTTTTAGAAAATTTTCCTTTGCCCTAAAAGAGAGACTACACTTTCATTTGAGAAAATATCCTATGACAATTTAGTTTCAAATAATGACCGTCAACCCACAGGTGCAGGAGGCTCAAGCTCTGTCCATTCTCATCTGTGTGACCTCGGGCAAGTGGTTTACTCTCTCTGAGCCTCAGTTTCCTCCCCAGTACGATGGAGGTAGTTGTATCAGTTTGAAGGATTATTCAGATGCTGCTCTAGAAGCCTTTGGAAAACTCTTCAGAGCTGCACAAAGTAATGGGTTTCTATTGCAACATGCTGTGTACCAGAAGGCAGAACTTTAAGAAGCTTGTTGTAACCCCATGGCTTAGGTGGGTCCCCAGTAGTAGAGCCCAAAATGAAGATTTGTGTGAGAGCGATTTATTAAGAAGTAATCCTGGGGAAAATGAGCGGAAGAGTAGGAGTGTGAACCAGGGAATAGAAGGAGATCAAGCAAGGATGAACCATCTTACTGAAGGTGACTCATTCCCACCGGGGTGGGGGTGGGGGGTGGTCTGGCCACAGCCAGGCTCATGCCTCAGTTGTCCCAATTGGGAGCGAAGGAGCAAGAATATTCAGAGCCCTACACCCATCAGTCATTGGTCAAGAGCTGCCCCCAAGGGTGGGAGTGCCTGGACTACCACGTCCTTCTATTCAAGGGGGCAAAGCCGGCTCCGGTAGCCCGAGGGCAGCTCTCCAACAGAGAACCAGTGTGCTGGCTGTTGGGCATGACAGTACTCCAGAAAGGGCGTGCACAGAAATGGGAAAGGGATTAAAGAGACACAGAAGCAAGGAGAGAGCGTACATCAGGAAATTCCTGTCTCAATCAGGGACTATCATACTTGGCAATAGGGTTCAAGTTATGAGTTAAGAGTAGACTTGAGTTCACTACTACCTTGTATTTATGTAGCATTTCTCTTTTCTCTTTGAAGTGCTTCTCCACATAACTCACGTGAAAGGATTGATGAGAGCAGGCTTGGTTGGATCACGTGCGAACCATAAAAAAGTACATTTTCAAGGGCAATAGGTTAAATAAAGGAAAGAGGTTCACTGGTTTTATAGCCATGAGTGGTTTGTATTTTTCAATAAGTCAAACCCCTTAGAAGACACGGTTGAATAGGCAAAGAGCCCTCTCGGGGAAATTCATGATTTTACAATGTGATTTTCTTTGGGGTAAAGGGGAAAATGCAAGCCATTGGCTCAAAACTATTCATTTCATCATGATCTTGAAAAAAAAAAAGGTGTGGCATTTTTTGTGACATAGAGGGAGTTTTCTAAAACATGCTCTAAAAGTATTACGTTTAGATCTTAAGCGTTGCTTTTCACAATCAACGCTTTCTTTCCATCCACCAGAGCGCTCCACCTTTACTTGCTGTCAAGAGCTGACCCTTAGGGATACCACAGGCCAGGACGGAGCTATCATCCTATTAGACTCTGGCTTGTCACTGGTGTGGGAGAGCCCTTCTCTTTCTCCTCTCTCTGTGTGGAAGCTTCCAAGGCTCAGTGGCAAGAGATCTGGTTTGGAATCAGACACTATTTGGTGACATGACCTTGGCCAAGGGTTGGCAAACAGTGACCTGTGGATAAATCCTGCCTGCCACCTGCTTTTGCCTCACTCGTGAGCTAAGAATACATTTTACAAGAAGTCAAAAGAAGTGCAATCTGTGTCAAATGAAAATTATATGAAATTCACACTTTGGTGTCTATACATTAGGTTTTATTGGAACACAGCCATGTCCATTCATTGATGTTTTCCTATGACTGCCTTGGTGCTACAAGAGCAAAGTTGCATAGTGATACAAAGACTTAAGGCCACAAAGGCAAAGATGCTGACTATCTAGCCCTTTATAGGAAGTCTGTTGACTTGAACCAGGGCAACTCCCTTATCTGACCCTCACTTTCCTCACCTGTAAAATGGGATAATAATGGCACCTCCCTCCCAGGCTGGCAGCTTAATGAGGCAATATAATACACAGGCGAGAGCAGACGTTCTAAGGCTTACTAACTACGTAACTTTGGGAAAGTAACTTAATCTCTCAGTGCCTCAGTTTCTGTTTCTAATGAGGATAAGAGCGCCTCTGCCTCCTCATTATGAGTTCATTGTACGTGCATCATCTGGAACGGTGCCTGGCACAGATTAAGTGCTAAGTGATGTTAGCTACTGCTACCCTTCCAGGGTTGCGGTGAAGAGAAACACTCATGCTTATTAAAAATAGGAAAGTTGAGATCATGTTCTATGTTCAAAATGCCCAGCAGGGGCTCCTCTCACAGCAAAGACCCTCACCACGCTGCACAGAGAGCAACGACTCTGCTGCCAGACTGCCTGAGTGTAAACCCAGGCTCCTTCACTCACTAGCCATGTGACCTCGAGCACGTGACTCAACCTCTTTGAGCCTCGGGTTTATCATCTGTAAAATATGGGTAATAATAATAATAATAATAATCCCCTCTTTGGATTTCTGTGAGGATTAAATGAGGTTGAATGTGTGAAAAGGACTTAGAACAGTGCCCACCACAGAGTAAGTTAATTTTACTTTTCATATTTCTGAACACCATTATAATAAATGCAATAAATGCATAATGATGAAAACAAAGACTACACAACCATGACCTAAAAATCATTTCTCATGCACTAACAGGTAGATATACCATGATCTGGGAAACATGGACCGGCTGACAGATAGATGGAAGAAATATATGGAAGGCAAAGGGGAGCAGGTAGTAGCTTGTGTCTACCCTTCTAATCGTCAGGATCTATCCCAAAATACCCGCAAACAGGAGAAGCATGAGACATGAGTGTGGGTTACCTGCCTCCAGATTTGGGGCTACATTACACCCCTACCCACTGTCCCCTGATCATGTCTTCCTTGGTTGTTTGGCCTGACTGCAAACCACTTCTGCTCCCAGGTCTCAGCTACTGTCAATGCCACCTCAGTCACCATTTTGGGGAAGCTTCTCTGGCTCCCATTCTGCCCTTTCTCACACACAGTCCTGGCCCGGCACCCAGCCTGCTGGCCAGGCGGAATGGACCTCTGACATTCTGGCTGTATGACATCTGAATATTCTATCTGGGGAGATCCCAAGATCAGAGCAAAACAAAGCCCACCTCTCACTACAAAAGCTAAGAGGGTGGGATGCGTATTCTCTCTCCTGCTTCCTGGCCCCATAGTCTATCAGGTGCGGAAGCCCAGGTCTCTGAATGTCAGTGGAGTGACGGAAAGGCACAGGATCAGATAGAAAGTATATGCTGTAGCACTGAGAGCCCAAGGCCATGGGAGGAGGCGTCGGTGGCAATGGCTCCGTGGTAGTGACAATGGCCCTGGGGGAGCACACGAAGGGGATCATTCCTGTGGCTAGACTTGGCTTTGCAGTGCCTGCCCTGGTTCCTGCCTGCTACGAGCTACCTGATATCCTTCCAATAAATTTCATCTCTGAATAAGCCAACCAGAGATGCTTCCATTGTTTGTAACCAAAACCCTGGCCAGAGCACCAGGGTTGGGGGACGGGGCTGTAGTTGAAAATCTATATTTACACTTAAGCCCAGCCTGGTGGCTCTCCCATCACTGAGCCAGAATCTCTACTGGGGAGCTCCCGGAGGAGCACAGACAAGGACCTACATTTGTACCTTAACTGTCTTATTTTTTTAGCGTCATTATTGCCACATTCATCATTTTCTGCTAGCTGCCATGCTGTTCTTGCCTTCCACGTTCCTTTCTGACCATATACCATTCATCTGGTTTAAAAAATCTAAAAATGTTGGAAGCCTAGGAATAAACCAGCAAGAAAGGGGAAAAATTTTTATTAAAAATGTAAGTCAAACTTCTTCACATGAAGCCAAGTAACATTACTGGGAAAGAATTCTCTCCCATTTTCTTTACTGGATTTTCAGTGATTTGGTAGCACTGTGTCATCTATTCCACACAGGGTTTTTAACTTTTAATTTCCACTATTGTCTTGGGTTTTTTAAATGGCATGCAGAGAGCACATCCTTTTGGGCTCCTGGGAGTGATATTTAAAGAAGAAATGAGGATAAGCTCTTCTCTCATGAAATACTGGAGCAACATCAAGAAAATGTACAATATACACAGATCAACTTCCTCACACAAAGTAGTGTCTATTATCCGTTTAATTCCAAAGGACAGAAGTGCATTCCAATGTCACCCAATAACTTAAATTTCTTTCTTTCCAGTGGTTTCTCCTATTGGATGTATTTATAGCCTAATTTATGTCCCTTTTCGACACAGATATTTGCTTAACAAATATTTACCATGAACCCATCTTCTTCTAGGCACATAAAGGAATGAAGAGAAAATATTTTTCCTTTTTATTTTTGTTTTTCCAGATCAAGAGCTCACTGAAAACAAATCCATAGCCCATGTCTTATTCATCCATGCATGACTAGAGCCTATCCCTGTGCCTGGTATATAGCACGTGCTAAATAAATGTTCATTGAATGAATGAATCTCACTCTCCAAGAACTCATGATATGGTGGCATGGGCAAATACGTACAGGTGTAAATGCTGCATGAGGGGATTGGTGTTATTAATAGAGGTACAAAAATAAAGTAGGATAGGGTGGGTACCCAAGAGAGGGAAGATACCAGTCTGTTTAGGGAGGTCAGTATGCAATATCTTATTATCCTTTGCATCCCAATGTAATGTGATCATTCTACCACTTTCAAGTCTCCCTTTTAAAGTAAATTAAAAGGGGGGATCATATTGATGCTCACAGCGGCTGCTGGGGCAGTCCTGCCGTCTCTCTGTGCAGCCTCAGCTTTATCTCTGTGTAGCTTCTGGTCTTGTCTTTCGGCACTGCTACCCTCTCTCACCACCTCCATCCTGGACCAGACTCCTTTTTCTTCCTTCCCCCCAAAGCACTTTAACCAGAAATGTCATGAGGAGCAGTAGACTTTGACTGACTTTTTGGGTAATCACAGACCATAGCCGATAATGATACCAGATGCAGTGTTTGACATCCCTGGTCCGACAATCTGATTGACCACTCCTCATCCCCGCGACTTTTCTTGCTGGTCATAATCACACACCTGCCCCCCCCAGCAGCCTACACACCCACCTCCCCCCATCACCAAATACCCAGCTGCTCATAAATTCTGGTGAGTGTTTCACGATGAGCAGGTAAGCTCTCCTCCACCTACTCTTACTCGTGTCTGGACTTGCCCTTGCTTTTCCAAGACGTGTTGGTGGTGCCCTGCTACTCAAAGGACCATCAACGCTGGCATCCAGCCTTGGCACGACCGAGAGCTGCAAGGAGCTTCAGACTTAGAGATCTCACAGTTAGGCTGGAATCCCTTCTCCACTGACCGGAACTAGAGTGCTGGGTGGGGATGGAGAGGCATCTTTCCTGTTACATGCTTAGCACACAGTCAGACAGAGGCTCATGTTTAATAAGAGCATGAATGGAATGGGAGGGAGACAGAAAGAGCAGCTGGCTGGGGAGGCAAGTTCCCATAGGAGTCAAGCACAGATAGATACAGGCTCTCAGGTTAGTCCTGGCAAGGAAAGGGGGATGTTCTTTCTTAGAAACGAGCCAAGAAAGACAGGATGGGCAGGATAAAAAATTAAATAAATCATGGTGTGCTTCCCCTTTGATTTCTTCTGCACTAGATATGAATGGGAAAGGATTGGCGGAGTATTTTCCACTCTGAGATTTGTCCCAGGCCTCCTTGGCTGGGAGTGGGAACTGTAGCGTGTCTAGAAAGGGAACGCTAAACTTGGGAAAACCAGTCTAGGGAAACCAAGAGTTTGGATTTGTGGAATCAGCTTTAAATGTGCCTTACGGAACTCCAGGTGCCCTTCAGTTGAATTTATAGGAGTTATTTCTCTTTTAAAAAATAAAAAGTCAGCAAGCCTGGCTCTTCTTTCTTCTCTTTGGTTTGTCTGGGGTCCCCTATATAATGTGTCAGTTCCAAGGATGGCTAACACAGGGAATGAAGTGTAACTGGATCCCAGCCACTGCTTTTATAGTCTGCTACCTTACCAGACTACATAGATGCATAGACTTTTCCAGCTTTACACTGAGAAGAGAAAAGGAAAGAGAAACAATAAGAAACCACACCCTGTTGTTTTCCCAGGGTGTTCTGATTTTGCAAAGGGACTGTCTTACGCTGAAGTAATGAACTGAGTCATGGGCTGTAGAAACCAATGTCGCCTTCCCTAATTTGCCCAAGTTTGAAACCAGCAAAATACAATTTGACTGTGTATTTTTATTCCCTTCTACCTGCATGAACGGTAATGGGTAATGAGTTACTTATCAATTCTGTAGACCTCATAGTTGACGAAAGTTCATGATTGGAAGGATGCTTGCAGTCGCCTAGTTCCACCCCTTATTGGCAATTGAGCCCCTTTACAAAGCCTCTGCCAAACACTTGTCCTCCTTACCTGTGCCAGCCTCCTGTGTGGGAAACTCATCATCTTTAAATCACTTCATTCTTTCCTTTGCCAGATATGACTGCTGGAAAGTCCTAATTTACATAACATCCCAGTCCGTCTACCATCAGTCCTATTTCTACCCTATAAGGCCACACAGTAGATAGAACCTTCACTCATCCAATGGCTCAGGTCCAAAATCGGAGAGTCATTCTTTACTCTTTTCTGTCTCTTACACTCGTTATTCAATCCACTGGCAAACACCATCAGATCCACCCTCAAATTTGTACCAAGATTCATCACTTTTCATCTTTACTCTGACCACCCTAGTATGAGCCCCATCATTCTCCAGCCTGGTACCATAATTTGCTCACTGCTTACTATGCTCTCATATTTGCCTGCCTTCATCTGCTGTCTCTATATCACCCAAGGGGGATGCTTTTCAAAAATACATTCTGCTATTCACAATAGCCAAGACATGGAAGCAACCTAAATGTCCATTGACAGATAAATGGATAAAGAAGATGTGGTACATATATACACAATGGAATATTACTCAGCCATAAAAAGCATGAAATAATGTCATTTGCAGCAACATGGATGGACCTAGAGCTTATCATACTAAGCGAAGTATGTCAGACAGAGAAAGACAAATATCTTATGATATAACTCATAGGTAGAATCTAGTTAAAAAATGATACGAATGAATTTATTTACAAAACGGAAACAGACTTATGGATATAGAAAACAAACTTATGGTTACCAAAGGGGAAATGTGGCGGGGAGGAGAGATAAATCAGGAGCTTGGGATGAACATGTACACATTACTATGTATAAGACAGATAACCAACAAGGACCTACTGCAGAGCACAGGAAACACTACTCAATATTCTGTGATAACCTGTATGAGAAAACAATCTGAAAAAGAGTGGATATGTATATATATCTGTATAACTGAATCTCTTTGCTGTACACCCGAAACTAACACAACATTGTAAATCAACTATAATCTAATAAAATTTTTTTAAAAATGTATTTTGCTCCCCCCGCCGCCCCGATACATTTTATCATGTTACTGCCTTGGTCAAAACTTTCTGGCAGCTCTACAAAGCCTCTATACTGTAGCCATACAAGGCTTGATGTGAACTGACCCTTGGCTCTTTTTCTCTGAACTATTCTCTTCCCACTCACCACTCTCTACCCATTCCTGGACATCCCTTGAAAAAAACAAAGCCTTTGCATTGGCTGTTCCCTCTGCCTGGAATGTTCTTCCTTCAGGGAGCCCTGAGGTTGGCTCCTTCACTTCATACTGGTTCTTGCTCGTGTTACCACCAAATATCAAATATCACCACCACTCTTCATAGCACTTACCATCTCCTGTCATTTGCTAAATTCATTTCTAAAATGTGTTCCTTGTCCATTATCTCTAACTAGATTGCAAGCTCCATGAGAACACAGATATTGTGTTTATTCACTTCTGTAACCCCAGCGCCTGACACATTTCAATAAAATTGTGTTGTGAAAGAGTGAATGAATAAATGACTATAGCTCATCCATCTTTCACCTTTCTTCCAAATAACTGTCCTTCAGTCATTTGAAGATGCTTACTTATCTCCATGTCAATCTTTCTCCAGAAAAAAACAATCTCATTCCATCACTGGTCTACACATGATTTCCAATCCCCTTCCCTCCTGGTTCTCCCTTTTCTCTCCTCCATGTAGTTTGCCAGCTCTCCTCTCACAGGGCCTGGTGCTTGACCAGAGCAGCAGTTAACTATGTGGGTTCTGGAGTGAGCCTGAACGGTTTGAATGACTTGTTTACCTTGATGCAAGTCACTTGATGTTCTTTATAATAAGCAATAGTACCTGGCTGAATTAAACAATTAAAAAGTGTACTTATTAGAAGTATATGGACTGGCTCAGAGATCTGATTAAAAAAAAATCAGGCCCTGGAAAACTGAGTAACAAGCAAAGCTTGGGGACCAAAGCAGTAGGGCCATTCTTTCAGAGCACTGATGTTGGGTGTTATCAGCTCTATTCTTTTCTGTCCTCGTTATACTCCATTCACGGCTCAAATACCTGGAAAAGGTAATGCTATGGGTTTGGTTTGATTCACATTCTCACCCTTTGGTCTGGAATATGACTGATGTTCAACCAAGCCCGTACATAATGTTGGAGAAGTAGTTACCCAAAGAAAGAGGATGGAATGAATATTGGGCAGGCCAACAGGCAGATGCCCACTGCACTCTCTAACCTGCCATTTGCTGCCTTACTGATTATCTGAGGCTTAAACAAGATAATATGCATAAAGGCTTCGGCGTATGGCCTGGCACATAACAAGCATAGCAGGCCTACATCAAGTAGGGGACCCAGATTGGAATTCAATACTCTGGGGATGGTAGAGCGAGCTGACATTTTTCTCATTTCAGACCCTAGTAACAGAGGCTTCCACTTTAGTGGAAGGCACACTTTCACCAGCCACAGTAATGAGTGACTCTAACTGAGCTTTTTATCAACCAGTACCCCTGAGTTGCTACCGTCAGCGCTTCTGCCAGGTCTTGAATCTCCCTTTCACATGAACACAGTTGCCTGTGTGGTCCTTACACTTACCCCACAGCACTTAATCTTGTTAGATAACGACCCTCCTGGAGTCTATCTGTTACCGAAACCTTTTAGTTTTGTGTCACCTGCACATTTATTACCAGATTAACTGAAATTATAAGAGAAAGTTCATATGAAATTCTTTGCACATATGCAGCACAGCAAAAATTAAAGGTGTTATTTTAGTCATCATTTCGGTCTTCCCAAGTGGTGGTGGATGGAAACTGCCTAGTACAGGTTCCATCTTCCTGGCATATGCCCAATTCCTTTTTTTTTTCTAGTTTTAGTTCCACTAGGTGAAAAACTGCCGTGCGCCTTCCCAGGGCAAGCAAATTTAACTACCTTACAAGCAAGAATATGTGGGGTTTTTCCACTAGCATCCGTCTTCTAGAGCGCTTCATGGAATTTAGGTTTTCAGCAGATAGCAATCTAGTTCTTAAGCCATATGGGCATATGTTCTCCATCTTGTAAGTCTGACCTTGGCTGGCTTCAAAAGCAACAGCCAGTGCTATTTCAGAGCAAATGTAATTTATATTATCTGATTGTCAACAATGCAATATCTCTACGCTACATGGTCATGGTCAGGGAGATAGCTACAATAAGGACTTTATATGAATAGCTCTGGTTAGGGATTTAGGGTAATGTTATTTACATAACTTCAGGGTCTTCCGTGGAAACAATGCAGAGCACTGATACTCTGTGAAGAATATACTAATGATGTATGCCTGCTGCCTGCACGTCCTTCACCTTTTTACAAATTTACTTAGATGCCAAACAAAACTCCTTAGCACTACTGTTCTTTTGACAGGAAGTAAATTCACTTCACCATACTAAAACAAAGGTGTCTTAGCGTACAAAGAAATTATGTATCCATGTGTTTTAAGCCATGGTCCATACACCTAGGTGCCTAATGTGTTGTCTGATACTGGCGTTATCATTCTATATTTCTATTTCCTGTGCCATTATAATGTTCATGTCTTTCCCATTAATCTTTCTTATTGACATTTATTATGTTTATATATTTGGGGAAAATAAACGCCTTTCTTGTTCTGTGCAAAAATGAACATTTTCAAGTTACCAAACTCATTGGATTATAGTTTTTTTGGCTTTCCAAATAAGGCATCTTTAAAGCATGCTACGAGACCTTTGAAAAGTGATTATAGGCCTTTGTCCCCCCCAGACCAGCCCTTGGTCTTCAAAGGAAAACGATGATAGCCATAATTGAGGTTTAATGGAATCAAGCAGAGTGAATAGCTGAAAGGAAGAACGAGGGCTTAGGCCCAATGCTGACCATTAGCAGATAACTTTTCTTCTGTCTTTGAGGATTCTCCGTTCTGTAAGTCTGGTCAGGCTAAATTTCTGCTATTCTTAAACAGTCCCTGGATCCTTCGAGGGCGCTCTGGTTTCAATCCTCTTGGAGATAAGAAATGCTCAGTTGTGATAAGAGGCATTTGCAGGCCAGAGCGTGTAAGTGGCTGGGGAGGCTGAATTGTGGCAAACGGACTCTAAACAAAGACCTCCGAAAGTGAGAGTCCCCCGCGGAGAGACATGCTGTATCCACGTGAGTCCCCCCTCCTCAGGCCTGGAAGGGATTCCACACCTTCTCAGAGCTTTGATGTTCCGAATGCTAATTGGAAAATGTAAACCTGATAATGCTTCTCTCTCGTCTATTTATTATTTGTACTTGGATGAATTCTGACCTCACAAGGCAAACTCCTGATCTCTGGTGTAAGATTCTTTATCCGGGCAATGTTTTTACTTTTCCTCCATGCTATTTTTTAAACATCCCGGGGCCAGATTCCATTATTTCATCTTTCTTTTCTGCCTTGAGAAGGCAGCTGATGATTCCAGTAACTGGCCTCCTCCTTTCTTTTTTTTTTTTTTTAACTAGTAAGAGGTAAACAAAACCTGTGTCAGTTTTCCTAGAAGATGAGACCCAAGAGAACCTACAGGATGAATATATGTGTGAAATGGTGTAACTAAGTAAAACAGAAGGCACTTTCAGTAACATGACATCATGACTTGGTATTTGGAAAGTAAGTATAGGCTGGAATTTAACGACAAAGTATGAATGTGGTGGAGGAAAATATAGGCTAAGGGGTTACATAATAAGACTGCAATCTCCTTTAGTGGCAGGATCTCAGAACGGATTCAAGCTCAGGGTAATTTACGGAATTTCGTGCTGATCATGCAGTCTCGCCAATGGCCCTTAGGTCAGAGGATGGCTCTTATCTCAGGGCCTGTTTTGTATCATCCTCTCTGTTTCACTCTTCTGTGCAGCTGACGATCGTCAGAGCCCTAGGCTGCACTGTGGAATGTCACATGTATTATAACAAATGACCGGCCAGGCATGGAGGCAGATGCAATGTGCACATCGTAGCATTAGGGACCCTGCTTTACATATCTCGTTTCATATCATGTGCGGGAAAATGATCTGCTTCAGGTTTTGTTGTATGGGATTATTGAACTTTGTTTACTGTGTGTCTGGTGGCATTGCAGAGCCTACTGGCATTTAAAACACGCTACGCCATGCCAAGGTCTATCGCATCATTTAGCTGAAGTGGAAGAAGTGCCAGGGCACTCAGAAGGCACCTCCAGACAGCGTGGAAGGGTCCTTAAGAAAACAGATCAGTAAAGAGGAAAATACTTGGAGCAGCAAGGCTCAAATCACTGTGCGTAAGATTACCAGGGACTTGCTCCCCCCCAACACCCCTGCCACACATTCTAGGCCACAACCATGGAGAATCAAAGTCTCTAGGTTTTAGGCAAGGCTCTCTGTATTTTTAACAAGCTCCACGTGATCTGGAGGCAAGTCGTCCATTGACCACACTTTCAGAAACACATCTGCAAGGGGCTCCATGGTATAGGGAAGAACTCAGGCACAGGAGCCCAGCTGGCATGGGTTTGGCCGCAGTGTTGCTCACTGGTCAGATTTCTTAACTTCTTTAAACTTTACTTTGCTCATCTATAAAATCGGTACAACAGTATCCCCCCAAAGTGTACTGATGTCAGTAAAACACCTAGTACACTGCTGGGTATATGATAGGAGCTCACTAAAGCACAATATTATTCTTATTACTACTATTATTTCAAAAAATCATGTTCAAGGAAGTGCTAAAGTGACTTCAACACCAGACAAACCCCACAAAGCAGGGAATGGGGCAGTAGGGCCAAGCCAAGGAAAAGGCTTTGGATAACTGGTAGATACCCTGCTATCGACTTCTTACGCTGGCCAGGCCATCCTTCTGTATTTGCAGTTTCCTTGTTTTTATTCTCTGTGGCATCTTGCTGTTTTCTTACTGAAAGGTAACCATCACAAAATTTGCTTTCTTACCATTGATTATATTTTCTTGTGGATATACCAGTAAAACTATGGAGTGAAGTATTCCTAATTTTCTTGATTTTCCCCATGGCCGTATGAGGCGATAGCCAATACCACTGGGACTGTTCTATTATTCTAAAGAAGTACTTGAAGACACAGTGACTACGGTAAAGGGAAAATGCTAGGAAGGCATGTTCTGAAACCCAGCTACGCTCTACAGTGATGGGAACTGTGTGTGCGTACAACTCCATTTTCCAAAATAGGATTCAGTGCTCCAACATACTGGCTGCAAAATGGATAAAATATGTCAGAGGGTTGGTGATGGTGCTGGTGGAGACTGGGCTGGTTTCACGGTTGGGTCACCCTCAAAGTGGCACAGGGTCCCATGATTACAAGGACCCCACATTTGTTTTAATACTCTCCTGTTGCCATCTTGAAATTTGCAATAATATTGAACAAAGTCCCCATACTTTCATTTGGCTCTGGGCTCCATATTTTATAGCTGGTGCTGGGTCTAGATGAAGGTAAATATTAGGAAAGGCATTGAAGCTTATTGTGAGGGACATATCAGAAAGTTTAAACACAAATGTGCTCTGATTTATGCTCTAAAGAGATCATTTTTGTTTTTTCTGCTGAGTAAGAATAGATCACAGGTGAATGGGAAGAAGAATGAAAGCAAAAAGACCAGTAAGAAAGGAGATCATTTTAGTACCTGAGTGAGAGATAATAGTGATCATGGATTGGGGTAGACTGTGGAAGTATTATACCCCACATCCCGGAAGGAATAGAGATGAGATATATTTTTTGTGGCAAAGCCAACGAGGCTAAAGTTTAACAACAACAACAAGAACAAGATACTGATGTTATAAACTTCTCTCATCAGCAAGATGGCTTCTTGTTAAGCCAGGGGAATGCTCACAGAACCACAGTGGTGGGAACAGTAAGTTGTACATGAGATTTTTGGCCCTGACCCTGACAGCTTTCAGGCCTGGGGTCTAAAGACCAAGCCGAATGAGAGCTCTACAGAGCAGGTTTCAGGCTGACCAAGGTCAACCACAGCCAGCCTTGTGGATGGGGTCAGAGGAAGATCCCAACTTGCAGCTGTGGCCCAAAGCCACCTATGACAGCAATTATTGATGGCTGTTCTTTGTTCCAACTTGGTGGCAGTCAGGCGACAATGAACATAAGCAGAATGAAGAGGCTGATGTTGGACTGACTATGTGAGTACAAGCTTGTTAAGAGAAAACAGCAGACAAACCACCCAAACATTAGTTAAATGGTTCCTTTTAGAGCTCCAATGTTGTCTAGACTAGAGGGGCCCGTCTTTAAATATTTACATGACTTCTGTTTATTACATTTTATTTTACTTGGCCTTTGGAAAATATCACAAAGGTTAATTGTATTATTGTTACTGATGATTAAGTTCCATAATTTATTTTAAACTCAACATGACCTACTGCTACTTCTTTAATATAACTACTAAGACTCCTTGGAATTTACATTAACCAAGTAATCAACATGGCTGTGGAGAAGACACTAGGGCTGCAACCTCTCATAGCCATAAGGTTGAAAGTCCATTCAAATTTTTTTTTTTTTTTAAAGACCACTTCATTTTTGAGTTTTGGCTATCTTTTTTTTTTTTAATTAATTATTTATTTATTTATTCATGGCTGTGTTGGGTCTTCGTTTCTGTGCAAGGGCTTTCTCTAGTTGCGGCAAGTGGGGGCCACTCTTCATCGTGGTGCGTGGGCCTCTCACTGTCGCGGCCTCTCTTGTTGCAGAGCACAAGCTCCAGACGCGCAGGCTCAGTAGTTGTGGCTCATGGGCCTAGTTGCTCCGCGGCATGTGGGATCTTCCCAGACCAGGGCTCGAACCCGTGTCCCCTGCACTGGCAGGCAGATTCTCAACCACTGCGCCACCAGGGAAGCCCTGAAAGTCCATTCAAATTTAGAAACCTCAGAGACCCAAGCTTATTTTTTCCCCACCTCCAGTGTCTTTAATCATGCTTATAAAGTGCGTTGAGCTACCATTATTTTTCTTTAATTTATTTAGCTTATTCTGATCATGGAGCCGAGGATGTCATATGGTTTTGAGATAACGAGCTTCTTTTGTAGTGGGCCCATGGCAGGCTTTTGTGCTTGCTCCCTTCAAATGGAAAAAGAAAGCTAGGTTGGCCATTCCTAAATGAAAAATGAGGCTCCAAATCTGTGTGACACTGTGAGTTAACAAGTCTACAATCCCGTGCTCAAATGCAGATGGAATCCTACAAATGCTCACTGACCACCCATCCTTTTTTCTTCAAAAACAACTGAAACACAACTTGAAGGTTTTCAAATCACTTCTGCCTTGCACCTCGTTCCGTTGTGTTGGGTTTTTGCTGATGTAGTATCATCGTTTGACGAAATGAATGGAAAAGGCAGGGAGGAGCATAAATTCCTTCAAAAACAAGATGACAGAATCGAATGAAACCTTACTTCCTCAGACTTAAAACGTTTAGCCTGTTTTCATGTGTAAAGCACAACTAGGGCCTCAGAGAGGCATTGGCCAGCAGACATATATATTTGTTTTAATTTGTATATTCAATTGGTCTTAGAATCCACTTTAAAAATACATAAATATTTTCCTTGCAAGTGCAGATACTTCCTGCATTTATGAAGGGAAAAATAAATGAAAGCTCTGTTTGTTTTGCATGACCAGATGTGGGCTGGATACAATGTGGGATGGAGCAAAAAAGAACTGGGCTGGCTTGGGGCCCACACTATCAGCAACTGTGACTTGGGTAAGTCCCATGCACCCTTCCCCCAGCCTCAGTGACATCTGTAAAATATCAATCAAATAGTGATGTGAATGCTAAACTTTCTTTTAGTTCTCCAATTTGTCACCACTAGCAGCCATTTCCTTTTCTTCTTTCATTTCTGCACTTTCAATAATTGCAGGGACTTTTTAAAACTTGAAACTCTGTTTAGTATTTTTTCCATATTCTCACCTTCTCCCCCACGAATTTTTTTTTTTTTTCCTTTACCCTCTGGTGAACCTCAAGGCAAACCAAAATGTCTGTTCAGAGGGATTTGATGAGAAGTTTATTGATTTTCCTCACATTGGTCCATAGTCCTTTGGTTGTTTATAAACACACAAACTTGTATTTAGGTGTTTACAGGCAGAGATTACGTAAATAATTTTTGGAGAGTCAAGAAAACGTATAATCACAGAATGAGTTGGTTGTTGATACATTTTAAAATATTTGATTTTTCTCTTGGAAGAAAAAAAGGGATGAAGAAATGTGAACAGCCCACGGCCTGCATGTATATTATGTAAACTTAGATCTAATCTAGTCCATCCATCCATCCACCCATCTTTCTTCCTAGCAGGAAACACTTATGTATGTTGTATAGTGGCAACATCACTCATCTTGGGAATGATTTGAACTTCAGTACTATAAATGTTAGAGTTGCCATATAATTTCATTGTTTGATAAAGTAATGCTACTTTCCTATAACAAGCCAGTACACATATTCCAAGCATTAAGACACAATTATGAACGGCCCAACGAGCTACATATTTGACAGAAGTATCCCAGGGCTCAGGAGTGATTTCAAATCCCTCGTAAATTATTCTAATATCACCTTCTATTTCCTTGAGAGCTGCTAGCATTTTTCTGAATTTAACTTAATTTTTCACCTAGGAAAAAGAAGCTTCACAGAAATTGACCACTGCCAAATGTTTATCAAAGTACAACTTTCCCTTTCTTCTGTATAATGAATGTCCTGTTGGAAACAAGATGGGATAAAACTTTGAAATATATTACTGGAACATACAATTTAAACTTTGACAGACATAAAATGACAAATATTGCATGATTCCGCTTATATGAGGTATCTACATCAGTCAAATTCATAGAGACAGAAATTAGAATGGTGATTGTCAGAGGCTGGAGGAGGGGAAAATTAGGAGTTAGTGTTTAATGGGTATAAACTTGCAGTTTGGGAAGATGAAAAGTTCTGGAGATGGATGGTGGTGATGGTTGTACAACAATGTGAATGTACTTAATGCTACAGAACTGTACCCTTAAAAACGATTAAAATGGAAAATTTTATGTTATGTGTATTTTGCAACAATTTTAAAGACAAACAATTGCACCAAATAGAATGAAATACCCAGGAATAAATTTAACCAAGTTGGTGAAAGACCTGTACAATGAAAACTATAAGACACTGATGAAAGAAATTGAAAAAGACACAAGTAAATAAATAGATAAATAAAAAGATATTCTGTGCTCCTGAATTGGAAGAATTAATATTGTTAAAATGTCAACACTACCCCAAGAAAACTACAGATTCAACGCAATCCCTATCGAAGTTCCAATGACATTTTTTGCAGAAATATAACACACAATCCTAAAATTCCTATGAAATCTCAAAAGATCTCTAATAGCCAGAGCACTCTTGAGAAAGATGCACAAAGCTGGAGGCATCACACTCCCTAATTTCAAACTATATTACAAAGGTATAGTAATCAAAACAGTGTGATACTGGCATAAAAGCAGACACATAGATCAATAGAACAGAATAGAGAGCCTAGAAATAAACCCATGCATATACAGTCACTTAATTTACGTCAAAGGAGGCAAGAATATACACTGGGGAAAGGACAGTCTCTTCAATAAATGATCTTGGGAAAATTCGACAGCCACATACACAAGAATGAACTAGACTACTATCTTATACCATGCACAAAAATTAACTTAAAATGGGATTGAAGACTTGCATATAAGACCTGAAAGCATAAAACTCCTGGAAAAAAACATAGGTAGTAAACTCCTTGACGTCAGCCTTAGCAATATTTTTTTTTGATCTGACTCCAGAAGCAATGGCAACAGAAAACAAATGGGACTACACCAAACTAAAAAGCTTCTGCACAGCAGAGGGGACCAGCAACAAAATAAAAAAGCAACTACTGAAGGGGAGAAGATATTTACAAATCATATATTCGATAAGGGGTTAATATCCAAAATACATAAAGAACTCATACAACTCAGTAACAACTACAACAACAAAAACAATCTGTTTTAAAAAATGGCAGAGGATCTGAATAAACATTTTTCCAAAGAAGACATACAGATGGCCAACAGGTTCATGAAAAGACACTCACACTGCTAATTATCAGGGAAATGCAAATCAAAACCACAATGAGATATCACTTCACAACTGTTAGAATGTCTATCATCAAAAAGACAAGAAATAACAGTGTTGGCAAGGATGTGAAGAGAGGGGAACTCTTGTGTGCCGTTAGGAATATAAACTGGCACAGCCACTATGTAACACAGTATGGAGGCTCCTCAAAAAATTAAAAATAGAACTACCATATGATCCAGCAATTCCACTTCTATGCTATGATTTCTATTCATTAAAGTTTTTTAAGGTGTGCTATATGGCCCAGAATGTGATCCATCTTGGTGAATGTTCCATGTAAGTTTGAGAAAAATGTCTATAAATGTCCATTATATACAGCTGATACAAATAAACTTTTGAAGCTTCAAATTTAGCTTGTTCATATGTAGTGTGATATTGGTGCAAAATATAAATCATTCTGCCATTTTTTGTTTTGATTATTAAATATTTGACAAGCATTCATTTTCTTCAAGAAGATCTTGGACTGGAGTTAAATCTTTATAAAACTCTTGCATGACTCAACTGACGTGTATTGGCAAAGTATACAACATCATTAAAATCACTGTCTTCTAGTCTCTTCAAGAGTTCTATAAACTGGTGATGATTTCTAGCATTTGCACACATATTAAACAATTTTTAACAATTGCACACATGATACTTTTCATAGAGTTCACTTTAGTAAACTGAGCACAGAGAGCTTCAATTTGAATCTTACAGTGAAGCAAAGCATTAAAGGAATCACCCGTCTTTTGTTTTAAAGATCCATTAGCTTTAGATTTTTAATCCAACATACCTGGAATACTGTCCATCACGATAGAAACTAATTTTTCATGTCTAACTGAAATTCTTCTTTGACAGATACAAGTTGAAAAATATCTACATAACTTTGATTTTTTTCTTTTTTTTTTTTTTTTTTGGTTTGATTTCACATTTCTTAGTAAATTTGGAAGCCCTTTAAGACAAAACATACCCAGAGTACTAACTGGGCTGTGTATCATATGTCATACAATTCATTGAAAGCTAAAGTAAAGTACTTGCAATGTTTTCATAGTTTCATCATTTGTTCTTTGATATTGTTAGAAAAGTCTTGCATTCTATGGTCAATGGTTTTCCAGCTCTGTTGAAGATCTTTCATTTTTCATATATTATTTTGTCTTTTCCTCATGATTTTCTAGCACAATTTTCATAATGGGATTAATTTATTTGACCATATCTCTGTCTTTAAAATGGCTTTCTTTTTTCTGTGCAAGAATCCAAGATGTTTATAGCTGGTCAAAATTAGAAGCCCAGACTCTGTAAAAAACAACAAACAAACAAACAAAAAACTTTAAGTTTATTTTTGGGCATTTAATTTGGATTTCAGATGACTATTTCAGTGATTCCTTTTTGAATTTTGAGAGGAAACCTATTACCAATAGGTAATATTGGAAATATTATGGAATAATATTTTGAAATAGACTTTTACAGAATGAAAACAGAAATATTCAACTAAATCATTCTTTTTTTAAAAAATTTGTTTGTTTATTTTTGGCTGTAATGGGTCTTCATTGCTGTGCGTGGGGTTTCTCTAGTTGTGGTGAGCCGGGGCTGCTCTTTGCTGTGGTGCACAGGCTTCTCATTGTGGTGGTTTCTCTTGTCGCGGAGCACGGGCTCTAGGTGTGCGGGCTTCAGTAGTTGTGGCACGTGGGCTTCAGTAGTTGTGGCACACAGGCTTAGTTGCTCCGTGGCATGTGGGATCTTCCTGGCCCAGGGCTCGAACCCGTGTCCCCTGCGTTGGCAGGTGGATTCTTAACCACTGTGCCACCAGGGAAGCCTGACTAAATCATTCTTTTTTTTTTTTTTTTTTAAGAAATTCACGTTCTTTTATTTATTTATTTATTTATTTATGACTGTGTTGGGTCTTCGTTTCTGTGCGAGGGCTTTCTCTAGTTGTGGCAAGCGGGGGCCACTCTTCATCGCGGTGCGCGGGCCTCTCACCATCGCGGCCTCTCTTGTTGCGGAGCACAGGCTCCAGACGCGCAGGCTCAGTAATTGTGGCTCACGGGCCCAGTTGCTCCGTGGCATGTGGGATCTTCCCAGACCAGGGCTCGAACCCGTGTCCCCTGCATTGGCGGGCAGATTCTCAACCACTGCGCCACCAGGGAAGCCCCTGACTAAATCATTCTTAACTCATAATGATGAAAGTGACTTTTCCGATCTTAATGCAGGAAGAATTTAGATGCTAAATCCAGTGTTCATGGTAAATGTTCCTGGTTCAATCAGCCATATCTGTCTTGGGCATGGAGTGGGAGTTGTAGCAAATATACTACCATCTGTTTGGAAAAATCTGGGATTATGAAGTCTAGCTGTTTATATATGACCTTGGGTAAAAATTGCTTACATTTTCTGTTTTTAAAACTATGGAATATAACTACTAAACGAGAAACTAAAATAGCTCCATGAGCCGGCTATGACCATTCTCTAATAAACTCTGTCTTTCTCTATTTGCTGCAAATTCCTTTATCTACCAAAAACCTTTCCTGCTTTTTCAAAAATTCTGCTGTTTTATAACATGGCTTCTGCTTGCTGTGGCACCAGTTCTACTCTGTAGCCCCTTCATGGCACAGTTTCACTTCCTTCTACCAATTCTAAACATGGCTTAAGTGCTCCATGTTTCCCAGGTGGAATTGCTAAGAGCAGTGATGTGACTCACCAGCTCAGCTTCTTCACATTTCACTGGCCAGCCTACTAGGCGGATATCCATCCCTGAGCCAATCAGCTATGGAAGCAAGGTCACTTGGGAGGAAACAGGACCATGTGGGCAGCAGTGGCTCTACACAGGGTGGTTGCCCTTAGGAAGAGGTGTGGGCAGGCAGGCAGGAATTAGTTGACACTGGAAATCCTCAGGATTGGCACAGAAAAACACTATAGCTCCTATTCTGACATACTGTAAACCAAATCATTGGAAAGATTTAGAAGAAATTTCTGAAGATGCAGAGAGATTTGTGAAAGAAAATTCTTTATCCCAGTATAATAGAAGAAAACTAGGACATCAATATTATCAGTTCTCCTCAAACTAATTATGTCTCAATTTGATCTTACCCTTCTGCAATTTTCCATCCATAGCACTGCTGTATGCACCATCTTTCACCTTGTACAGATTCCTTCTCTGCTAGTAAGCTTCTGGCTGGCCTCCCTACAGCCAACTCCCTGTCTTTTGATTTGGTTTACGCACAAGAAGAGTATATTATATTACTTAAATGTGTGCTTGATTTTCACTTCCCAGAACTGAGTTGTTGCTTCTAATTAATTCCATTTGATAAGTAAATATTGAACATATACTATGCTAGATGTTTTGGGGAATATAATCATGAACAGGATATCTATCCTGCCCTTAAGGATTGTATAATCTAGAAGAAATTTTAGGACTTATAACCAATGATCTGCAATGCAAAGGAGAGCATGGTGTCCTAAGAGAGGTATAGATTTTTAAAAAAATCATAAGCATTGAAAAGAAGTCTAAAAGCAACGTCATGCTGGTAAATACTTAACACCTAACTCTGGGTTGTGCGCTTAGAGAAAGCACTGATTTGTAGTGACTGCTGATTTCCATAATGTAAATATTCCCATTATGGCCATTTTCAAGCTGCCAGTCTAAAATCACTGAACACCCAGTTGGGAAGAGACATGTATTAGCTCACCATCATATAGTATTTCCATCATCCAGACAGGATACACAGAATGATGGGGAAAAAAAAAAAAAGGTGAAAACAAAACTAAAATGAATGATATTCCAGATGTGGCAAGACTAGTCATTCTGTGTTTATTTGGAAATCCATTTATTTTGGTAAAATTCGCCTGTGCTCAAGTTGGAGGAAATGTCTACTTAGGGAGAAGCAGTTTCTACGGCTCAAGTTTAAAATTTGCTTTTTACAGTGGTAAGCCATATTGGGAGTGTATACCCTTATAGGAAGTGATGAGCACCAGACTTTACCCCTATGGCCTTCCTCCCAAAAACCTATAAGGTCAGTGTATTCATAAGAAAAACATAAGAGAAATCCCAGTTGAGCGGCATTCTAACAAAATACCTTACCAGTGCTCCATAAATTTGTCAAGGTCATCCAAACCAAAGAAAGTTTGAGAAAGAGTCTCAGCCAAGAGGAGCCTGAGAAGACATGACAACTAAATGTTACGTGGTATCCTGGATGGGATTCTAGACCATAAGAAGGACACTGGGTAAAAAATAAGAAATCTACATAAAGTATGAACTTCAGTTATAATAAGGTACCAATACTGGTCATTAATTGTGGCAAATATACCATACAATATAAGATGTTAAGAGAAAGGGAAACTAAGTGTGGGATATTCAGGAACTCCCTACTATCTTCCCAATTTTTCTGTAAAACTAACATTATCCTAGAATAAAAAGCTGATTTTTAAAAAGTTAAAAAAAATTTGTTTTTTAAGGAGAGATGAAATGTATAATTGGAAGGGAGGGGAGAGCACACGTGAGGACACTCGTAAGGATTACCTATCATGCTTCTCACAGGAACCAACGTTAATTGAGAAACTCTATAGCTTGAGAGGCTCCAGAGAAACAAAAGAACTTGTTAATTACATAGGTAAAATGTGCGTGAGCGTGTGTGTGCGTGTGTAAGCGTGTGTGCATGCGTGTGTGTGTGCCTGTGTGCGTGTGTGTGTGTGTGTGTGTGTGTGTCTGGGCAGGGAAGGGGGATTAACCAAATGCTTTCTTAGAATTTATTTGGCTTGTATCTACAAAACACTCAAAAGGCGGATAGTCTTTCTGCTCTCCAGTAACATATGCTGAGTTACATCAACATTATTTTCACGTTAAAGATAAGCCCAGTTGTTGGCTGAGGGTAACATGAGGTATAGGGCTTTAGAATCACCACCCCAAGACTTGCCAATAAACAACTTTAGTGAACTCAATTTTCTCTAATTTATAGTCAGTCTGTTTAAATTACTGTTATTTGACCAGGATTATTTCATAGGGATTTAATTGTGCCTGTAAGTCGAGTTTCTTTCACATTCATCTCTTTATTCACTTTATTTCCCTCCCCCATGTCCCATTTTACATATGCTCCAAAACATATCAATAATTTATGCCACAAAGCCTTGTTTTCGCCTTTGTAACAACACACATGTTCTGCATTGTGTAGTGATGTCAAAGGAAATGTGTATATTTTGAAAAGGTCTTGAATTTTTCATGAAAGCTGGTGGGGGCCAAATGGCTGTTTGCAGCTCTTTGGGAGAAGGACAAATCTAGATTTTGAAAGGGTTTCAGAATTGAGTCAAAACAACAAAGATAATATTTTCTGAGCCTGTATATATATATTTTTTATCCAAAACAAATTTAAGCATATACACACACTAACTAATCCTTATAACCACATTGCAAGGGAGGTGTTTCTTGTTATCTCCATTTTACAGACCAGGAAACTGAGGCTCAGTCATAAGAAGTCACTAGCTCAACATCACACGGCCAAAGAGTGACAGAATTTAACTCAGGCCTTTTAGACCTCAAAGCCCAAGTGGTCTTCTTACAAAGTCACATATGTAACTTTCTCATATTTGGGCCACAATAGTTCAGACAGATTGGTGTTGCTTTAGTTCTAGGTAGAAAACTCGAAGCCCCAACTCTCCTCCTTTCCTTTAAAAAAGGAAGATTGTTTTTCATCTTGTCTGTCCTACTTTCTTCTGGCTGCCTCTTAACTGACCATCAAATCAAGTGAACAAAGCCTGATGGAATTTTCAGCAGAAGTCAAATAGAATGACATCACTCTGTATGGTACAGACAGTTTGAGATCATCCTGAGCTGATTTTAAGTTGATGCAGAATATTCATTCACTTAGCATTTATTAAACTCTATCTGCTAGAGCAGGGGTCAGCAAATTGTGGCCCATGAAACATATATGTCCTGCTTCCCGACATCACAAGCAAAGTTTTACTGGAACACAGCCATGCCCATTCAATACATACGGTCTATGGCTACTTTTGTGTGACAATAACACTGAGTAGTTGCGACAGACACCACGTGTCCTGCAACGATGAGAATATTTACTATCTTGCCCTTTTCAGAAAACGTTGGTTGACCCTGTGCTAGACAATGATCAAAACAGACACAACCTCTATCTTTATGAAGTCTATAATCTCACGAGATATTTATCAAATAATCACTATATTATTAAAAACTGTGATACATGCTACGAAAACAAAGTATAGCAGAGTGGGCAGTGGGTTTTACTGTGCTCATCACTTGCCATTGGTCCTTGATATTCAATCATTTGGGCCTTATTCTTTTACGTTAAAAAGTACTTCTCGCCTGGGCTGGCAAAAATATCATTCATTTATTCAAATTCAATGAATGTGCCCTGAGCACCCACCACGTACCGAACACTGTCTTAGGCACTTAGATTTTGGAATGAACAAAAGGTGAGAGTTGGTCTTCCCTTTGGCCTTAATTCTCAATTGGTTCAGAACCCAGGAAATGAAGTGATGTCTATTTGTTGGATGCCATCAGCCTCTCGTCCATGGTAAGATCTGGCTCATTCTTATCCCTGAATTCTCTGAAGTGGCCTTGTGTCCTTATAGCACATCCTCTTTTTAAATTGAAACTAGTTTGAGTGGGTTTCTGCTACCCAGAACCCCCAACATGTGGGGTTTAGAGACTAAATCAGCTGGGTGAGCATTCGGCCTCATGGACTCGATGGTGGCAGGAAGCAATGGAACACGGCGTTGGCATGGCCTTTATGTAGATAGCCATGTCTGCCCCAGTTCTGTCCCTGGCTTTCTAATCTTCCTTTCCCTATGTGTTCTTCTCCTTCATCTCAGCCTTGAGGACTTGAACTACCACTACTCTCCTAGTGTCTTCCAGGCCATAGCTCTGTCTCAAGTCCTCATTCCCAGGTGTCTGCTGCTCAAGTAGACTTGAATGTCCCGCGGGTGCCTCAGACATAACAGCACACATCAATTTCCTCCATCCGTCTCAACTTGGTTCTTGTCTTGATTACACCCTTGGAGATAAATATGGATCACAGAAACAGCTGAAGCCGCAAGCCTACGTCACACCCCAGTGGGGAAAGAGATGCAGGCTTCGGTGGAGGTCACGCTGGTAGGAACATCCAGCTGGATCCTGACTCCCTGTCCTTAGCCAGGCCCCGTTCATCATCTTGTAAACATGCCTTTCCTGTCCCTCCTCACCCTGACCTCTGTCCCTCCTGAATCTTGACATGAATCTTGGATTCTGAGCTCTTGAACTTAATTTTGTATTTTCTAATTCTGCGTCATCCTCGACCTTTGGATACTTACTGGCTATTCAGTGTGTTATGTAGGTTACCTAATACAGTCCTTGAAACAAACTTGTGAGAAAGGTAGAATTATTATTAAAATCTATTCCCGGATGAGGGGCGAGAAACCAACAGGTTTAAGTGACGTGTCCAAGGTTACACAGATGAATGTATTTACAGCTAGGATTCCAACCATGTCTGTGTAGCTCCAAAGTACATGCTATTCTAATTCCTTCTTCCTATTACTGGGAATTGATTTCTGTTTCCTTCTTCCTTAATTGTACTACTTTGGGGGTCCCGATCTTATAACTTACTTTAACATCTATACCAGGGGTTAGCAAACTTTTTCCGTAAAGGTCCAGGCAGTAAATATTATTGGCTCTGCAGGACATACGGTCTTTGTCACAACTACTTAGCTTTGCCACAGACAAAGACATAGACAACGACACACTGAGTGTGGCCATAGATAATACATAAATGATGGGTGTGGCCCTGTGCCAATAAAACCTTATTTTGGACACTGAAGTCTGAATTTCATATAATTTTCACGTCACTAATTGTTATTCTTTTTCAAAAACTGTAAAACTATTCTTAGCTTGCGAGCCATACAAAGTAGGCAGTGGACCACTTTACGCTCCTGAGCCACAGTTTGCCAACTCCTGTTCTATATCCCATTATCTGGATTTACAATTTTTCTGAAACCCTAATCCATTAGCAACCATTTATGGTGAGCTTACTATACACCAGGGTTCTGGGTATTTTACAAATATTCACTAATGTGGTCCTCACAGCCACCCTATGAGGAAGATGCTATTATCATCTCAAGTTTACAGATGAAGAAAAGGAGCCACAGAGAGACAAACTAATTTGCCCAAGGTTGTACTAAGCTAGGAAATAGTGCACTTGAGATTGGAACCCAGGCAGTCCCACGCCAGAGCTGGCATCTTAAGCTCGAAACTATGCCTCCTCTCTGGTTTCTCTGAGATAATGTACCTTAAAGTGTTTTGAACTATAAAGGGTTCTATAAATATAAGTTAATAGCTATCATAATTATTAGTGGTACATCTCTATCTAGGTTTCTGAAGGGATTAGAAAGCAATCAAATTGATGTTAATCAAAACAGAAACACCCAGGCGTGCCGTGGGATGGTATCTATTTTTCTGTCCATCTTAGCAATAAACATTTTTGAGCATTGAATTTCCATCTCCAATAAACAACGGAGGAGACTTCTTCCTGTGTAGAGTTCACTCCTTGCTCCCTTTTCCCCTGAACTTGGCATGATGCCTCAATTCTGATTAAAACCAAAATAAAGCTGTATATATGAAAGAAGTTACATATCAATAAGAGCTGTGATTAAGTGTTTTTTTCCCCCCACTATTTCACTTCTTTCGGGTTCTTAAATTAGACAGCAAGAGAGACATGACTTAATTATGGAGAATACTTTGGAGCCAAATGGAAAATTATACTACTACTTACTCGGATGCCAGGGTAATTAGAGGCCAATTATCGCTCTCATTTGGCACTAATGAATAAAGATCAATTAAAAAAATAATGTAACTGTGAATTGCTTTTATTGAGCAGAGGACTCTGAGCAGCTGTAATTGTCTGCTCTTTCAGTAACTGAAAATACTAAACGGAGGCAACCCAGAATGTGATCGTCTCCATGTAATTTTAGAGCAGTTTGATATTCAAAATCCATGCAGATGGCCAGAGCCCTGGATTAGAATCATTTCCTGGGTACAGCACACTGTTCTTTCTTCCATAAGGAGAGTCAAAACATGGCTCAAGCAATTCCTATTTCTCTAGTAATAACATCAGATTTGTTGGCAGGACTTTATTGTTGCTTCTGGGCCCGTCGTGCTTGCGCTAAGATGGAATGTCTGATTTCCTTGGCTATTTTGTGTTTCTCCTGATTAGTATATCCATTTCATCAAATGTATTCTGAAAACAACATTTATTGTACTGTAAAAATCTGATTGAAAAAGTCATCTCCTTGATTAAAGTTTGAGATCCAGTTTATGTGGATATGGACTTACCTGCTGAAAGATCACTTGGAGTTCAGTTAGCCTTTTAACACAATGGTTAAACAGCCTACACTTAAAAAACCAAGCTTAAGCTATTTTATTTTACTTTATCTAGCATATAGTTTGTCTTTTTTTTTTTTTGAGGGGGTGGTGTAAGAATTTCATTTCTCTCAGTTTGTTTGTGGTCTGAGTAAACATTCACATGAAGGAGTCAGAGGGTCGTCTTAGGACCTGCATCTATGGATAAAGTAATGGCGCCATTTATAACAATGGGATTCTGCTTGTATAAGGTCAATTATATATAAAGGCGGCTAGTCAGTTCTCTACTTCTCACCCCAACACACACTTCATACACTCTCTAAAGAACTTTGCAATTCATGAGGTGTTTACCTCTATTATTTCATTACCCCTTCAAACAACTTTAGGAAATCAATCAGGCAGGTTTTACCTTCAATTTACGAAGGAAAAAGGTGAAGCTTCAGAGAGTTTAAAGGGCACCAACACATCATAACCAGAGCTGCTGAGTCCCACTGTGGTCTCCATGAATGGTGACCCCCAGAGTTGCGCAGTGTTCAACCTGCACAGTCATACTGGAACCCTAGTTTTAACCCCCTAATTTAGCTTTAAAGAAAATGCAAAAGAAAAGCAAAAGAAAATCCTGCAAGGCATGAGTCACAGTGAAGGCAAAGCTTAGAACATTCATTCTGTTAGCATTTCCCCAAAGAAAAAGGACTGGGCGTGACCAAAGTCTGAATCAGCTTTGGTCACTGGGGCTTGGCTATGTGGCTGAGCAAGTGGGAACTCAGAAGAATAAATCCCCTTTATGTGGAGATGCAATCAATGCATCTGTGCCATGTTCTGATTGTTCAGTGACACTGATACAGGATGGGGATTCTGAACTCAACAGTTAAGGTTTGGCTCTTGCCTTTCCAGCCCTCGGCACATCCCCAGGCCATGCACTTCTTAGTTAATTAAGTTCCTTCAACGCTGTCAAGGCCTCTCACAAGGTGGGAAGCAAATGAAGAAGAGCCGTTTACCTTTCAGCGACCAGGGGCCCCAAATTACGACTGCCAGATGAGGCCATGCCTATGGTCCCAGAAGGGTAGTGACAGGATTAGAAGAAGATGCCATTCTTTTGTGTCTTGTAACTGCATTTCCCCACCTGGAGTTCATTATGAATTACCACTGTCTTCTAAAAAATCCCATTATCACCTTGTAAATAGTACTCATAGCTCATTGTGGTTTCGGCGTGTCTTGTAGGTTAGAAGTGTAACTGTGCTAAGTGAACACACTTAAACTATTCCACAAATTTTTCACCCGATTTTGGCATGTCTTCCTTAAACACAAGACAAACCGTATCAACAGCTTAAAAAATAGGAAATAACCTTTTTTCCCCCCAGCTCTGGGAAGCTTGTTCAGTGCATCAGAGATGAAGACAGGATGCAGATGGGGAAGAGTGTAACTCTGAGGTCAGCATGCTTGGGATCAAGTTTGGCTATTCACATCTAAGCCTTGTACAAGGCAGTTCTTTTTAAATCTTAGTTTCCTCATCATTAAAATGGGGACAATTAAAATTAACTTCCTCATAGCATTGTTCTGAGAATTAAAGAGAATCTTGCAGGTCAAGGGCTTGGCATATAACACCTACCATATGGAAATGCTCACTAAATGTGAGACCTAATGATTTTGTTCAACTAAGATGAACACATCTATCTGTAGGGCAATTCCAGGTGAGTGGCGTGTTTTCCCAAAGGCACGGAAGACGGAGGGGGAAATGGGAGCTCTGAGGCTGCTGGGGCTAAAGCTGATGCTATGGTTGTTAACTAATTAATTCAACAAATGCTTATCAAGTTCTGCTAAGAAGAGACCCATACAAGGCATGGGAGATACAGTGGCAAACAAAACAACTGTCTGCCTGCCTGGAGCTGGCAATCTAGTGAGGAAAACAGATAAATAGATCTTAAACACATAGTATATGCTATGAACAAGTGTGAATCAAGGTAATGGTGGGGATAGGGAATAATTAGGTTTGTGCACATTAGGTGTAACTTCGGGGGGGGTGTGCTATTTTAATAGTGCGGACAAAGAACTCCTCTCTGATGAGGTGACATCTGAACAAAGCCCTGGAGAAAGGGAGGAATTCGGCTGCCTGAGCGGGGAGTTGATTTCTGGGAAAAGGGAAGAATATGGGCAAAGGCCCTGAGGCGGAAATGAACTTGGCCTGTTCAAGCAATAAGACCTCTGAATGTCTAGAGCAGAGGCTGTGTGTTGGGTGTAGGCACTGGTAGGGTTGAGGTCAAGAAGAGAATCAGGCAGGGTACATAGATCTATACGGACCAGGTTCATGACTTTGGATTTTATTCTGGATATATGGTGAAAAGCAGACAGATTAGACACAAGAGAGAAATCACCTGATGTGCCTTTTTCAAAGGTCATTTTGATTTCTGGGAGGAGGATTGACTCTAGGGGGCAAGAGAGGAAGCAAATAAGATAGGAGACTATTGTAGTTGTAAGAAATGACAGTGGTTTGGAATAGAGTAGCTGCCATGAAGGGCACAAGGAGTGGATTGATCAAGGATACTCTTGGAAGGTTCCATGGAAGGACTTGCTGTTGGACTGGATGGGGTGTAAGGGAAAAAGAAGAGTCGAAGATTTACAACTTCAAGATTTCTGGCCTGAACAAACAGGTGAATAATAGCGTTCTTTACCAATGTGGGGAAGACTGAAACACAAGTGGGTTTGGGAGACGAAATCAAGAATTCTGCTTGAGATGCCTATTCAAATGATGTCAAGTAGGCAGTTGGATACATGAGTCTGAAGATCAGAGAGAATTGGACCTGGTGATATGAATTTGGGAGTCATTAGCTTACAGTTGGTATTCAAGATTCCATAATATATCTTAATATTTATTAACTCAAACATGAAGGTTCATCGTGAGTCTCTTCTCTCATATGTTCAGCCATAGGGTCTTAAATGTTGCTGTGGTTTTCCATAGTTCAAAATCATCTAGAAGAGTTTATCGAAAATGCAACTGTTCAAAGTTGTATTTCTTAGAAAATTATACCTGCTTTATGACTTTATTAGTTGCTGTTCTGTATAATAAAGGTACACATATGTCTACTATTCCATTCTCTTCCTTGGAAGCTCTTCCAACATTTGAGAAAAGGACTTGTAATAACCATGGCTATCAATACTGAGCACACTCCAAAGGCCAGCCCTTGATTCTCAGAACAAGAAGGAGAATTTCAGGGGTGCAGAGAGTGCAAGGGATCTGGTCACCAGCCCTAGCAAGAAGAGCAATGATGGTGATTTTTGTCCTGAGGTGGGTAATCGGAGAGTGTACTGTCTGTATCTGAGATGTTGCAAAAAGTCTACCGACCCCCTTCTGTGATATACATGTGCTCTAGTGCTAACTTACTTGGAAATGCTCAGGGGAACACAGGAAGACAGAGTCGGGTAGAGATAGTGAGTACTTTCAGTCTTTCATGTGAAACTGTGACTTGAGCTTGAAATTGTGGCTTGGGAAGGCTCAGGTCTACATTGCTTGCAAGTGACATGGCTCGTGCAAACTGACTAAAGCAAAAAAGGGAAATTAACTGGCGCACAGAGCAGAAAAGTTAAACAATTAACTTCAGACAGGGCTGACTCCAAGGGCTAAGATGAAGTTGTCAGGAACATCTACTTTTTGAGATGTGGATTGAGAAGTGAGCAGTGTTACTCTGCAAACAAGAATCAAGTTTCCATTACCTGAAAGAAGGGGAAGGAATAATAGAGAGAGAAAAGCAACACACGTCCACTACAGGCAGGAAAGGAGAAGGGAAAAGGGACCCTGGTTTCAACAGGTTATTTGAAAAGTGAGATTTGTGGGTTTTAATTCGTATTTGAAACAAAATAAAACCCAGGATGACGGGCTTGCAGTAAAAAGGGTAAATATGACCAAGACTTGGACTTAGAAAGTTCTCTTCATCCTTAGGGGAGGAGAAGGAACAGGTGATCAGGATGGCGAAGGGTTTGCTCAGACCATTTGGGCTCTAGTCCAGTTCGACCACACACAACCTGTTAAAGAGTTAACAGAAGACTTAGTTTTCATAATACACCTAATTTATTTTTGGGCTTCCAATCCTATCATTTCTGCAAAGACGGTGTTGACAGCTTGGTGCTGTAGAAAGGGGATGCATCTCACAGTCAGTCTGATATGGTTTCAAGTCAGAGTTTGGCCACTTCTCATGTGACTCAGGAAACGTTTCTTTACCACTCTAAGCCTCAGTTTTCTCATCTGCCCAATGGGAGTGCTACTGGAGTCTGCTTCTGAGGGCTCTGATAAGGACGCAATGAATCCTGTATGCATCGTGCCTAGCACAGCACTCTGTACATGGTAATCACTCAATAAAGGCGACAATGCCTCCTTTTCTTCATCCTTATCGATATCGCTCTTATTTTGGCTAAACGGGATTCGTAGTGAGTGATAAAACGCACATAAGGCCGACAAGACATTTTACTCTCTGCTTAGGCTCAAAAGATTGTGTTTTGTCTAGAAACAACAATTTTTTGAGTGGCTAACAGTTTGGCTTTGGATACAGAAAGACTAAGATGCTTTATCTGGGACCAGGCAATCCTAGTAGTTAACCCCTCCAAGCCTCAGTTTCCCCACACGATAACCCTCACAGGCCTGTGAGAATAGCAGGAATCATTCATCTATTGTACTTAGCGTAGGGTCTGTAAGGTTTCAATAAATAAATAAATAACAATAAGTCTTAATATCTATTATCATCCTATAGCGATTTCTGCCAGGCTGCCTTGGGCCTTGTGAAAAGAAGGGTTCTGGAAGAAAGACAGAGTTTCCCTTGAGGAGGATGTTTCTGTGACCTGATAAAGCTTCTCCACCATATGGCTCGCCTTAGTCATCCTCGTTCTAGTTGGTAGGAATGTGACATCAGAGTTGATTTGCCTGCTGGGTGCCCCTTGAGGAGGGGCACCTTGATTCCAGTCCTCGGATGATTTATTTAGTCACGCCTGGGAGCTGAGAGACACAGAACGTTCTGAGCAGTCAATGTGTTCACTTTGTCCCAGGGTGATTTCACGACTGTTCATTTGCTGTTTACAGGCTTAATGCTTTAATTTATAGACTCTGAAAACACCGGTGAAAGCAACAAACTTGCTTTTGGATCGCCTAATATAGTTTATAGTGCAACCATAAATTTGGAACCATTTATGGAACATTATGACTTGCAAACATCTCCCCCAGTTTTATTACTCAGGCAAAAATGTGTGCAGCTCACAATTGCTCTAACAACTGTAAAAGCATTAAAAAAAAAAATTCAAACGGCACTCACAGACGACACAGGGCAGGATGCTAGCTTTTATCTTGAGTAGTATACGGAAAGCCCAAGTTTTTACTAAAATGTCGGCTCGTTTCAAAAAACACGAGATGACTGGCTTGGAATCCCTACTGAAAAGAACTTATCTTTCCTCTTTTCTCTTTCAAAAAAAAAGAAAGAGAGAAAAAACAGAAAAAACTGCACTATGCTTAAGGAGGAATTTAGCAATTAGATGATTGCTGTAAAATGGCAATTGACATCAGCCCTATTTTTTCTACCATCAAAGAAGTTCAATTTGAATAAAAGCTTTCTCCTCCACAATCTGACATTCTCCCTGAGTTTTATCTTACTTTAAATCATGATCTTACAATTAGGTCTGAACTTAGGGGTAAAGCAACAATAAGACAGACCAGGAACTTCCACAACAGAGAGCTTACTTGGGCTGTTTTGTGGTGTCTGATGTTATCTGGGTTGAGCTGCCTTTTATCCCCCTGGTGTTTAAAGGGAAAGGTCTCTTCTATTGCCTTCTACCCCTGCCCCCCAAGCTATTATTCTTTTCAGCTGAACCTGCTGAGTAGACCCAGGCCTGTGTGTGTCAGGCCGAGATATTGTTATCATAAAAATGAATGTGGAGGTCACGCGTTTATCTTTGTCTCTTTGTCTCCCCGGCAGGATCCAGAGAAAGAAAAATTATAGATGAGGTGCTTTTGTCCAAGCCAAGTTCAGATGGAGATAACTCGCTGGGGTGGCGAGCAAAGAGAAACAGAACTGGGCAGGGAGAGTCCTGGGGGCGAAGATTCGGTTCTACTGAGTCCTGTATTTGGCATTACAGAAGGGACCTTCGAAATAATCTAGTGTGACTCCGTGAGGGCACAGAAGAGATGCAGCATGGGAGATGTGGGAAAGTGCGAATTCCTTCTGTACTGTTATTACATTAGGAGCTTAAGGGCCCAGGAGAGTACAGGTTACGTGTATGGGGTTTAGGGTCAGACAGTTTGGTTTGAATCTTGCCTTTTTGTCACTTTTCGGTTGTGTATGGGCAGGGCAAGAAATATAACTTCTCTAAGCCATGGTGCCCCAGCTGTCAAATGGGAAAGAATGTGCATCATGCATTACTGAGTGTATTACCTAAAGAAATGGACGCAAGTTAGAGCATGCTGTGCCTGACAGAGTAAGCGCCCTTCCTTCCTCCTTCCTTCTTTTCTCCTTTCCTCCCTTCCTTTCATTTTTCTTCCTTCTTTCCTTCCTCCCTTCCTTCCTTTGATCATTTATTCACTCAGTAAACAATTATTGAATATTTATAATGTGCTCATTCTGTTCTTGGCACCGGGGATAAAATGATACACAGGACAGGGTTCCCAATCTCATAAAGTTTACTAAAATGTTAACTACTATTATTATAATAAATGAGGAAAACTGAGATTCTAAGAAGTTGAGTTATGCAGCTAATTAGTAAAAGGACTCGAAACAGAGCAGGGTCTTCAGGTTCCCATGCTTCTCCTTCATCCCCGCCCTATACTGTGCTGCTTCTACTCAGTTTGTCACCTGCAAAGTTCTTTGTTAAAAATGGATTTTTTTTAAACAAAATTTATTTTTAAGCATGGTTTTAGATTTATAAAAAATCGTGAAGACCGTACAGAGCATTCTCATATGCCTCACACTCAGTTTCTCCTATTACATCTTACATTAGTATGGTACATTTGATATAATTAATGAACCAATACCGATACACTATAAAGTCCATACTTTATTCAAATTTCCGCAGCTTGTTTTTCTTAAACCTAATGTTCTTTTTTCCATTCTAGGATTCTATCCAGGATACCACATTACATTTAATCATCCTGTCTCCTTAGCCTCCTCTGGGCTGTGTTAGTGTTTCCGTCTTTCCTTGTTTTTGATGACCTTGACAGTTTTGAAGAGTACTGGTTAGGTACTTTGTAGAACAGCCCTCAATTGGGATTTGCCTGATGTTTTCTCAAGATTAAACTGGAGTTATAGGTTTTTGAGAGGAAGACCACAGAGGTAAAGTGTCATTTTCATCACATTATATCAAGGGTACATATTACCACTTGGTATGTCACTGTTGATGTTGACCTTGATCTCCTAGACAAGCAGATTTGTCAGGTTTCTCTGTTTTTTATCACTTTCCATATTAAACTCTTTGGAAGAAAATCACTATGTGCAGCCCACAATTAAGTGGAGAATTATGCTTCACCTCCTTGAGAGTAGAGTATTTACGTGAAATACTTGAAATTCTTCTGCACAGGAGACTTCATTCCCATTAAAAAATTATTTAATCATTTACTTATATCGATATGGATTCATGGATATGCATTTTATACTTTGGGTTATAATCCAGCACTTGAATTGCCTCTGTTTCGTTGTCAAAGATCAATTGACTATATTTGTGTGAATCTATTTCTGGGCTTTCTATTCTGTTCCATTGATTTATATGTCTATTGTTTCCTCAGGACCATGCTTTCTGATCACTTATAGCTTTATAGTAAGCCTTGAAATTTGGTAGTGTGTCTTACAGCTTTGGTTTTATTCTTCAGTATTGTGCTGGAGATATTCTAGGTCTTTGCCTTCATATATATATTCTAGTATCAGTTTATCAATATATACAAAGTAGTGGGCTGGGCTCTTGATTGAGGTTTATTGAAATCTTAGATCAAGTTGGTATGAATAGACATCTTAACAATGCGTCTTTCCATTCCATGAACATAGAATATTTCTTCAGTCATTTATATATCTTCTTTGATTTTTATCAGTTTTATTGTTTTCCACATATAGATCCTATATATATTTTGTTAGATTTATACCCATTTTTTTTTGATGCTATTATAAATGGTAATTAAAAAAATTTCTAATTTCAACTGTTCATTGCTGTTATATAGGCAACAACTGACTGTTGTATATTAACCTTGTACCCTGCAACCTTGTTATGCTCACTTACGTGTTCCACAAGGGTTTCTTGTTGTTGTTGGCTTTTTTGGTTTCTTTTGTTTGTTTTCTTCAATTCTTTGGAATTTCTAAATAGACATTTATATCAGCTGTGGACAAAGTCAGTTTTATTTCTTCCTTCCAAAACTGTATCCTTTCTTTCCTTCCCTTTCCTCCCTTTACTTTCCTTTTATTGTTCCTTTTCTTATTGTACCAGCTAAGGCTTCTAGAATGCTGTGAACAAGGGTAGTGAAAAGAGACATCCTCGACACGTTCCTAAACTTAGGGAGAAAGTAACTATTTCTCACCATTAAGAATGATGTCAGCTCTACTGTTTTTTGGTAGATGTTCTTTATTTAATGGGGTAAGTTCCCGCTAGTCTTAGTTTGCTGAGAGTTTTCATCATGAATGAGTGTTGGATTTTGTCAAATATTTTTTCTGCATAAATCAATATGATCATATGATTTCTCTTCTTTAAATTACAGATGTAGTGGATTATACTGATTGCTTTTAGAATTGAACCAACCTTGCATACCTGGAATACATCCCATTTGGTTATTGTATATAATTCTAACTGTTGTTGGATTTTATTTGTAATATTTGGTTGAGGATATTGCTCTGTGATTTTCCTTTGTTGTGATGACTTTATCTGTTTTTGGAGTTAGAGTAATACAGGCTCCACTGAAATGATGTGCATAATTAAATGCATTTCCCTCTAAGCACTGCTTTCACTGCATCCCACAAGTTTTGATTAGTCATATTTTTATTTTCATTTAGTGAAGACATTTTAAAATTTCTTTGTGAGACTTCTTCTTTGACCAGAGGTTATTCAGAAGTGCATTTTTTTTTTTTTAATTTCCAAGTATTGGGGGATTTTGTTATTCATTTCTGGTTTAATTCCATTGTGATCTGAGAACATCGTTTTCATAATTTATATTCTTTTAAATTTGTTAAGATTTGTTTTCATGGCCCAGAATGTGGTCTCCCTTGATAAATGTTCCATGAGAACTTGAGAAAAATGTGTATTCCTCTGTTGTTTGGTGGAGTGTTCTGTAGGTGTCAATTAGATCAAGTTGACTGATAACTCTGGTCAAGTCAACTGTATCTTAAAACTTTTTTGCTTGCTTAATTTAATTACTGAAAGAGGGGTATTGAATATCCATCTAGAATAGTCAGTGTGTCTATTCATCTTTGTAGTTCAATCAGTTTTGGCCTCACATGCTTGACAGTGTTGTTAGGTACGTACATGTTTTGTCTTCTTAGAGAACTGACCTCTTTATCATTATGAAATGCCTCTATTTATCCCAGATAATTTTCTTTCTCTGATGTTAGCTTCCAATTTTTTATGTAGGAGGTGATCGCAAGAATCAAGAGTGAGGGAGTGAGGAGGGTAAAACAGGGAAGGAGCAAAAGCCCAAATAGTAATTATTGAGGCTGTCACTCTGGGAAGTGGGGACCTGATTGTGCTGGGACAGCTGAGAAACATGTGGAATGCTTCCCAGAATTGTCCATTCCAAAGATGGGAGGCTGGAACATTTATCTACTAGCTCCCAACCCCCTCTGGATGAGGGTAGCTCCTGGGGGCATGAACTTTCTCACACTTAGGGGCTGGGCTTGCTCTGAGTCCAGTAGACTCCAGCAGTGCCACAGAAAAAGCTAAGGCAGGATGTAAGGTGTGGCCATGCCCCTGAGGTGAGTGTCACTTACCAGTGCAAGGTGGATGGAACTGTCCACTGCAGCTGTGAGTAGAACAGGGAGCAGGCCAAGCTAAAAGCATGCAGAGCAAAAAAAAAAAAAAAAAAAAAAAAAGGCATCTGATATGATGGGTTCCTATTGTAATCTTTAGCATGGAAAATTGTTCTAAAATACCCCAGTCTACTTTCCTACCTCAGCAGTATACCTGGATAATGCCAAGGGGTGTTACTTATGTGTCCTCGCCACGCTAAAGGCCACCCCAAGTAAACGTACTAAGTAAAACCAGCATGCTTCCTACGGTCTGCAGCTTTAAAACAATTTCTTTGGCTGTTCACTTCCACTTAGATGGCTGCTCCTAGATAAAAATCCTGAAACCTCCAGAGGTAGCAAGGCACACAGAATGATGTTGATTCCTTGTTTGAACACTGAAAAATTAGCAGGTCATCTCTGAACACCTCTTCTTCTCAAATCCCATTATATCCTGTACGCATTTATTTCTCATGCTTCGTCTGCAGATTAAGTGTGGCAAAGGGGTACAGTTATCTGAAAGGATCTGTTAGTTAAAGTGTATGCAGACAACTCAGTTGTCTAACTGAGGTGTGGTACTTGCATATTCTTATGACAACAGGCCAGAAGGCAAAGGAAAGAATTACTGTGATAGTGAGGGTAACGGACTCTAATTATGATGGGGGCAGTGATAAGTAAGCCTGAAACCCAGGACATTCATTAGGGGTGTCTCTTTCTGTTTCCATGCCTGTTGATAATGGTAAATGGAGAAAGGCAACTAGTCCCACAATGGCAAGGAAACTAAGGACTCAGACCTCCTGAAGGTGAATATTTGAGTCATTACCAGGCAAGCATCCCAGCTGAAGTCCTAACCAAGAGAGAAAGGTATCTAGAATGGCTGGCAGTAGAGACATCTATTGAATATCCGTTATAGCCTCAGGGCTGGCTGCAGTCACTTAGCCTGGTTCACTAACCCCCTTGCATCAAGTCTTTATACACATTGTGGTGGCTGCCACTTTAAACATACTGTGTAATTGTTTGGACTGAGAGACCAAAACACAGCCAAGTGGATCAAAGGGGAGACTGTATCAGACACACCTTGGGTACCACCTCAGAGCCTCTTACCTGTCTTATCTTCACCTCTTATTCCAGCCAATCTGAGATAACCCGTTCCACTCATTCTTCAGCCAGCTTCATGCAGGTGAAACTGACAGTGCTTTACCTTGAGATTCCACTGCACGTCTCCTGCTTTCTGCCCTAGGATTTCTTTCATGGTATACAGTGTGGGATGCCCTTGGGAATCCATTTGGCACTTGTTCAGATGCAGTCTGTGGAGCAACAACTGATCCACAGAAAATAGGAGCCAGTGATAAAAGCTTCCTCCCTTCATTCCTCTGGGGTGGATGGACCTGAGAAGCATTTCATGTAACTTCTCTGAAAGTCCCATGGCATTAAGTATCCAGTCTACCCTAGCACTTGTCAACTCAAAGTTGCATCCGTATATTTGGTCTCAATCATCCCCTGTGTTTATCTGTCCATCTGACACTCCCAAATAAGTTACTTGCACTAAGTCTTTTTCTTAAGGGCTGCTTTCAGGGAAATCTAACACTAATCAAAACTAAAGCCGATGATAGGAAAAATAATTTTTATATGGACAGTGAACGCTTTCTCAATTTGATGTGAATTAAAAATAAAAGCATTTTAGGAATCTTTGCCATTTTAACTATCACATACAATGTTATTAAAAGCATCAAGAGTTGTATGCAGATATAGTACCGAGACAAGTCCTCTTCCAACCAGCCTATAACCCCTGTAAAGAACTGTTGAGTTGCCAGTGAATCAGAAATTCTGACACTGGGGGAAGCAAGAATAAAAAGTGTTGCCATTTTTTAGCCATTGAGAGTGGGGCTGAAGGAAGGTGGAGTTTGTGCCGTTGGATGGTGCGTGTGGTTGCCATGTCTGAAAGTGCATTAGCATTTTCCTACTCTATTTGTCTCATGTTCTCACCACTGATGTTGCAATTAACTACTGAAGAGAAAGGCCCTTGCGCTTCCTCTGACCTCTTTTCACCATGCTCTGAACTTCATTAAAGATAATTCACTAGAGATACTTCATTAAAAACCTGTAGCTTTTTAAGAATGTGTATGTTCCAATTATCTATTTATCTATAAGGAACCACCCCAAATATAGTGGCTTGAAACAACAAAATCATCTGGCTCCCGAATCTGCAACCTAGGCAGGGTATAGCGGGAACATCTTTTCTCTTCTCTACCTAGTATTAGCTGTGGTGACTCAAAGGCTGGAGTCTTCAGAAGGTTCCCGTGTCTTGAGTTTAATGCTCATCTGCGGCTGTGGAGAGAGCTGTCGGCCAGAGCATCTACACGTGGCTTTTTCATGGGGCTTGAGCTTCCTCACAGCATGGTGGCTGGATTCCAAAGGTGAGCATTTCAAGACAGAGAGAGAGCCAAGCAGAAGCTCTATCACCTTTTCTAACACAGCCTTCAGGAATCTCACAGCTCACTTCCATCTCATTTTATTCAATAGAAGCGAGTCACTGATAGCCCATATTCAAGAAAAGGGGAATTAGATTCCACATTTTGATGGTCAAAGTGTTTATGACATGTTTTAAAATCACCATAGGACTTCCCTGGCGGCGCAGTGGTTAGGAATCTGCCTGCCAACGCAGGGGACACGAGTTCGAGCCCTGGTCTGGGAAGATCCCACATGCCGTGGAGCAACTAAGCCTGTGCGCCACAACTACTGAGCCTGCGCTTTAGAGCCCGCGAGCCACACCTACTGAAGCCTGTGTGCCTAGAGCTCATGCACCGCAATGAAGAGTAGCCCCTGCTCGCCGCAACTAGGGAAAGTCCATACACAGCAATGAAGAACCAACGCAGCCAAAAATTAAAAAAAAAAAATCACCATAGTGTGCATGAGAATAACAGCTCTCCTACTAATCATCTAGCTATGTCACTATTCTTCATGTGACTCATTTGTTCCATGATGCTTGAGGTTATTTTGTGCAGCAATACTGTCCAATAGAACTTTCTGTGATGATGTAGATGATCTACATCTGCTCTGTCCAGTACAATAGTTCACTAGCCACATGAGGCTGCTGAGCACTGGTAATATGGCTAATGAGAGTAAATTTTAAATTGTACTAAATTTTAATTAATTTAAATGTAAAGAGGTGCCTGTGTATAGCAGCTACTACGTTGGGCAGCTCAGTTCTAGAAAAGCAAGTAAAGGAATAAGAGTTCAAATTCCAGCCATGATGTAAGTACTGGGCAGGCTTTCTAGTACAATGCTACAACATTCCAATTACAAGCAAAATGCTTCCACGCCTGACTGCATTCAAAGGCACAAATGGAGATGATTTGGCCTAGGATGTCCTAGAGAGGAGAAATTTCCTGAAGTGTGGGTGTGGAAAAGTAATCACTGGTGAGAAGAGGCAGGACAACTCCTCAGGTGGACAAGATGCTAGAACCATTTAGACATGCAGAGCCTTGCTCAACAATCCATCTCTTCACACGGAGAAGCTAGCCAACTTATTTTGGCGTGAAGTGTGAGCGCTGTTCAAGGTTGGATCTCACAGGAGGATGACTTCTGAAATTCCTGTGTGCGTCTGTCTCCCATGCCCGCTTCCTTTAGCCCTTCTGCCTCCTTCCCCTCATCCTTCCTGATTCTTCGTCTTGAAACTTGTGATTTTGAACACACAATGTTGGAAAGATCATGGCTATCCCATCCAAATAATGAGCAATCATCCAAAAAGATTTCTTAATCCTCTCCTGTGTATAAGGCTCTACACTAGGTATGTCAAGAAGAATTAATCTCTACCCTTGGAATGCCATCCTTTCATTGGTGAGATTTAATAGAAAAACTGATATTTATAGAGAGCTTACAATGTGCCAAATACCACGCTAATATTCTTACGAATATAATCTCATGTGTCCTTTTAAAACCCTATGACACTGCAACTTCTTAAGCCATGCTTTACAGATGAAGAAACTGATGTCTAGTGAGTTTAAAATAGCTCACCCAAAGTAAAACATCTATTGAGGTGGTTGGGTGGATTTGAACTTAGGGTGAGTAAACGCCAATGCCTGTGCTCATAACCACTCAACTACGCTTACACCCCATTATACTGAACGGCATTTCCCACTTGTTTGGGGACTGATGTTTGACAAAGTTAAGTCATTAAGAGTTGGGGAGATTTAGCAGAGTTCCTGAAGGACAGCAAGATATTGGTCTTCGGGGTACACCAAAGAGTGAGGGTAGTAAAACTTGCTCATCTATTCCAAAGACATGGTAGGAGGTTGAGGAAGGAGTTAGCCAGAGAGGCTGTGAGAAAACTTTGCTTTTAGCATTACCCATTGGAAGAAAACATTTTTAAAACAGCAACGAGTTAACTGGAAGGGATAAGTGGTAAATGACAGGCTTTTTTTGAGAGTCACAGCCCTTCTATGAAAGCTTGAGTCCTGCCAACTTACTCTACCTGGGAAGGAATGTTACATTAGCTGTGCATGTTTCAACTTACTTAGCTCATCAGAAAGCCTTGAGGAATTGCATTCAAATGCCAGTAAAATCCTCCCTGAGACAGGGGGAAATCCATATCGTTATGAAATCCAATTTGAAGGGTTTGATTAGCTATAGGGAGGGGGAACTATCTCTGCTGAGGGCACACAGAAAGAGAAAGAATTCAATGGAATGATCACTTGTCTAAAACTAAGTACGGGATAGAGATTAATTGCTCAAGCCCTGAATTCAGAGACTTTGATTCAAATCCCGGCTCTGTTATTTACTAGCTAAGTAACTCTGGATAATATACTAAACTTCTTTCTGTAGTCCTTGTTAGAAAAGTAGGGACAATAATAAGAATGATATTGGGACTTCCCTGGTGGCACAGTGGTTAAGAATCTGCCTGCCAATGCAGGGGGACACGGGTTGAATCCCTGGTCCGGGAAGATCTCACATGCCGCGGAGCAACTAAGCCCGTGCGCCACAACTACTGAGCCTGCGCTCTACAGCCTGCGAGCCACAACTACTGAAGCCCACACACCTAGAGCCCGTGCTCCTCAACAAGAGAAGCCACTGCAATGAGAAGTTCGTGCACCACAAAGAAGAGTAGCTCCCGCTCGCCGCAACTAGAGAAAAGCCTGTGCGCAGCAACGAAGACCCAATGCAGCCAAAAATAAATAAATAATATAAATAAATTAAAAAAAAAAAAAGAATGATCTTGCAGGTTAGTTGCGAGGATTAGATGAAATAATTCATGTAAAATTCCTTGTGCAGTGCCTGGCACATACTAAATGTTCATTAAAGGGTAGCTGCTCTTAGCTTTAAAAGGTCTGTAGAGAACAGAATCCAGTATGGTTTCTGGAGCTGCACCACTTGGGTGTGAATCCCAATTCTACTGTCACATAATAAATATGTAAACTTGGGCAGGTTATTTTATCTCTCTGTGCCTCAGCTTCTTCACTTACAAAGTAGAAATAAAAATAGCCCCTCCCACCTCACAACCATTAAGATGGCTATTATAAAAAAACAGAAAATAAGTATTGGCAAGGATGTGGAGAAATTGGAAATCTTGTGCTCTGATGGTAGGAATGTAAAATGGTGCAGCCTCTATGGAAAACATAATAGTGGTTCTTTAAAATATTACACACAGAATTACTATATGATCCATCAGTCCTACTTCTCAGTATATGCTCAAAATAATTAAAATCCAGGACTTGAAAAGATATTTTCACAAAAAACCCATGTTCGTAGCAGCAGTATTCACAATAGGCAAAAAGTGAAAGCAACCCAAGCATCCATTGATAGATGAATGGTTAAACAAAATGTATATATATACAGTATAATGTTCTTTGGCCTTAAAAATCGAGTGAATTCTGGCACATGCTACAACATGTATGAACCTTGAGGACATTATGCTAAATGAAATAAGCCAGTCATAAGGGACAAATATGGTATGATTGCTCTTATATGAGGTTCCTAGTGTAGGCAGATTTGTGGAGTCAGAAAGTAGAATGGTAGTAGCCAGGAGGTGAGGGGGAGGGACGATGGGGAGTTAGGGTTTAATGGGTACAGGGTTTTAGTGTGAGAAGGTGAAAAAGTTCTGAAGATTGATGGAGCTGATGGTTGCACAACATTGTGAATATGCTCAGTGCCATGGAACTGTACACTTAAAAGTGGCTAAGATGATGAATTTTATATTATGTGCTTTTCTATCACAATAAAGAAGAGTTAATATGCATGAAGTGTTTAGAGTGTTAGCGGGCACTCAGTATAAAGCTTTGCTGTGATGATGATGTTATCAGTATTATTTATATTACATCTTTGTGCACTAGCCTTGTGTAATGCTGTGTAAATTAATATTCTCTTTCCGTCTCCATATGACAAGGATGATTATCAGCCAAGAGCTAAACAGAAGATTAGCGCTTAGCCTAACCTACCTGACAGATTCTTCAGAACACGGATTTTTTTTAGTGTATGAGAAAAAAAACGAATATTAATGACTTTCAATTTCTCTCTCTTATCTTCATGACCAACCTTATAGCATCAATATAAAGAGGATAGGGATGTAGGAAGATTAAATTGACGGCTTTTATTTCAGTAACAACTTTTTAAAAATTCAGTTGTCCAACTAGTCACCGAGTCTAGGAGGAAATTTGAAAACAAATGAAATATGTCATCCCATCATTAGTTAAAAGATTAAGAACAAATTCTGCGAACCATGAGGCTGGAAGAAATTGCTCACATGCTAAAACTAATAATGGTAATTTTCAAATGCCAAACTAGTTGAACTGTCAACTTCTGGGAAACTGTGTGCTCCCAGTGACAGTAATTCCTAATGCTGAGGAGAGAAAGGAAATTAACTGACAGGCTTGTTCAACTTTGCTAAATGCCAAGGCTGAGGCTTGTTTCTAGGTTGCATCTGAGAACCCGGGGCCCTGTGACCAAAGCTACAGATTGAGACAGCAGACTCTGGCACTGGACCTGAATATGGGTTATGTGTATGGACGGCCCTGTGACGGAGGTGAGGAAGTGGAGGGCAGGGATAAAGTGCAAGGCCTGAGGTGTGAGACTGTCTGGTCCAAATTGTGGCTTGGCCACTGATTAGCCATGAGATCTTGGACAAATCAGTCGCCGAGACTCAGTTTCCTCACCCAAAAGTGACTAACAGCTCTTTCCCCAGAATTACTGTGATATTAGATAATAGTAGATAATTGATAATTAGATAATAATTTTGATTATTAAAAAATTATTAGACAATAAATTATATAAGGATTGATAAATACAAAATTAGATAATAAGGAAATAAGATAATACATGTAAATGTTCAATAAACATTAGTGGCAGTGGTGGTGATAATGATGCTGATGGTGATGATGCCAAAGGAGCCTGGCACCTCTCACCTCACTCCAGTTCTGTCACAAACTCTCTGGGGTATGCTGGGTAGATCACTAAACCTTACTGTACTAGAAATGCTATTAGCAACTAGTAAGAGAAACTTAAAGTGCCCTACAAAATAAGTAAAGGTTTATGAAGGAAGAGTACTGCTCACAGCGGCTCAGAGCCTCAATGATCTAAGGGCTAACCTACCTGTGAGTTCCTTGGCCCTTTTTCATTCTGGTTGCCTCATGGTCAAAAGAGGGTTGCTGTAGCCCCACACACCATGTCTGAATGCAAGTGAGAACAACGGGCGATGGATGGCACAAGATATGTTTGTCCTCTCTCATCAGGAAAGCAACATTTACCCAGAAACCCTAGCAGAATTGTGCTTACAGCCTATTGGGCAGAACTGTGCCAAAGGCGACTTCTTGCAACAAGTAAACTTAGGAAACAACTATTTACCTGGGCACACTGCTGCTGTGAACAAACTGGGGTGATGACAACAAGGAAGAAGGAGGAAGCAGCCTTAACTACCGCACTTACACTTGCCCTCATGTTTTCCCTTTAAAAATGGTGTGAGATGCTGGATGCTAATTTACAGGCCTTTAAAAAAAATTTCATTCATTTTTAAATTTTATTTTACCTTTTAAAATTAAACCTTTAGCCAGACTCACCAAGAAAAAAGGGAGAAGACTCAAATCAATAAAATTAGAAATGAAAAAGGAGAAGTTACAACTGACATTGCAGAAAAACAGAAGATCATAATAGCCTGCTACCAGCAACTCTATGCCAATAAAATGGACAACCTGGAAGAAATGGACAAATTCTTAGAAAAGTACAACCTTCCACGACTGAACCAGGAAGGAATAGAAAATATGAACAGACCAATCACAAGTAATGAAATTGAAACTGTGATTAAAAATCTTCCATAAAACAAAAGTCCAGGACCAGATGGCTTCACAGGTAAATTCTATCAAACATTTAGAGAAGAGCTAACACCCATCCTTCTCAAACTCTTCCAAAAAACTGCAGAGGGAGGAACATCCCAAATTCATTCTATGAGGCCACCATTACCCTGATACCAAAACCAGACAAAGATACTACAAAAAAAAGAAAGTTACAGACCAATAACACTGATGAACATAGACATAAAAATCCTCAACAAAATACTAGTAAACCAAATCCAACAATACATTAAAAGCATCATACACCATGATCAAGTGGGACTTACCCCAGGGGTGCAAGGATTCTTCAACATACGCAAATCAATCAATGTGATACACCATATTAACAAACTGAAGAATAAAAACCACATGATCATCTCAATTTACAGGCTTCTTCTGTGAGAATTATGTCAGAAAGCAGACAATAACGACACCACAGCCCTCAAATTCAGCATGCATGATGCTGAAGTTGTTATTTTGTCAGTCTTCTGGATCAGGGCTGGCAACTTACGTCACATGGGCCAAATCTGACCCTTGGCCTGTTTTTGTAAGGCCACTGAGTTAAGAATGGTAAATTTCACATCTCTAAAGGGTTGTAAAAACAAGCAAGCAAGCAACCAAATGACAAGACACGTATGCAACAAAGACGCTAAATTACCCATGAAGCTTAAAACTATTTACTTTCTGGCCCTTTATGGAAAACCGCTATTGACCCTTTCTGGTCTGTGGACAGCCTGAGAGCACTGCTGTCATTCTCTTTATCTTGGGGTCTCTCTGACAGGGTCTGGCACATCCTAGGTGCTCAGTGAAAGTGTGATCCATGAATGTAGAAAGAGTGTCACGAATGACTGAATAAATTGTGCACCCATACACTATAAGGTGTTTTAGATTAATAAAGAGTTTCCAGTTAATCTCCCTTAATCTTCGTAATAACGCTGCCTGTTGAGGCCCACGTTTCTTCAGCTAATGAAGCCTGCCCAGGACTTGCAGCTCCAAGCATCCTGCAGGCATCCAACCTGGAAATATCTTGCTTACTTATTTCCTTTGTTTACTCTCTATGAGCGCAGGGCTCCTGTCTGTCTTGTTCACTGACTACTGAATCCCCAGGTCTCAAAAAATATTTGCCCAATAAATGAGAGAATGAATTTGAGCCTTCCCACATTAGAAAATGTGGGGTCAGGGGACCTTCAAGATGGCAGCGAAGTAAGACGTGGAGATCACCTTCCTCCCACAAATATATCAAAAATACATCTACATGTGGAACAACTCCTACAGAACACCTACTGAACGCTGGCAGAAGACCTCAGACCTCCCAAAAGGCAAGAAACTCCCCACGTACCTGGGTAGGGCAAAAGAAAAAAGAAAAACCAGAGACCAAAGAATAGGGACGGGACCTGCACCAGTGGGAGGGAGCTGTGAAGGAGGAAAGGTCTCCACACACTAGGAAGCCCCTTCGCGGGTGGAGACTGCGGGGGGCGGAGGGGGAAGCTTCGGAGCCACGGAGGAGAGCGCAGCCACAGGGGTGCGGAGGGCAAAGCGGAGAGATTCCCGCACGGAGGATCAGTGCCGACCAGCACTCGCCAGCCCGAGAGGCTTGTCTGCTCCCCCGCCGGGGCGGGCGGGGGCTGGGAGCTGAGGCTCGGGCTTCGGTCGGATCCCAGGGAGAGGACTGGGGTTGGCGGCGTGAACACAGCCTGAAGGGGTTAGTGCACCACAGCTAGCCGGGAGGGAGTCCGGGAAAAGCTCTGGAACTGCCAAAGAGGCAAGAGACCATTGTTTCGGGGTGCGTGAGCAGAGGGGATTCAGAGCACCAGCTAAACAAGCTCAAGAGATGGGTATGAGCCGCGGCTATCAGCGTGGACCCCAAAGACAGGCATGAAAGGCTAAGGCTGCTGCTGCCGCCACCAAGAAACCTGTGTGAGAGCACAGGTCACTATCCACACCTCCCCTCCCGGGAGCCTGTGCAGCCCGCCACTGCCAGGGTCCCGTGATCCAGGGACAACTTCCCCAGGAGAACACATGGCGTGCCTCAGGGTGGTGCAATGTCACGCCGGGTCTGCCGCCGCAGGCTCGCCCTGTACCCATACCCTTCCCTCCCACCAGCTCGAGTGAGCCAGAGCCCCCGAAACAGCCGCCGCTTTAACCCCCTTCTGTCTGGGCAAAGAACAGATGCCAGAGGGTGACCTACATGCAGAGGCAGGGCCAAATCCAAAGCTGAACCCCAGGAGCTGTGCAAACAAAGAAGAGAAAGGGAAATTTCTCCCAGCAGCCTCAGGAGCAGTGGATTAAATCTCCACAGTCAATGTGATGTACTCTGCATCTGTGCAATACCTGAAAAGACAACGAATCATCCCAAAATTGAGGCGGTAGACTGTGGAAGCAAGTGTACACTTGGGGATTGCTGTATGCAACTGACTAGTTTCTGATTTATATGGTTATCTTAGTTTAGTTCTTAGTGCATGTTATCATTGGTGGATTTGTTTATTGGTTTGGTTGCTCTCCTTTTTAAAAATTTTTTTTAATTTTAATAATATATTTTTAATTTTTTATGTTAATAACTTTATTTTATTTTATTTTTCTTTCTTTCTTGTTTTCCTCCCTTTTCTTCTGAGCCATGTGGCTGACAGTGTCTTGGTGGTCCAGCCGGGTGTCAGGCCTGAACCTCTGAGATGGGAGAGCTGAGTTCAGGACATTGGACCACCAGAAACCTCCTGGCTCCATGTAACATCAATCAGGGAGAGCTCTCCCAGATATCTCTGTCTCAATGCTGAGACCCAGCTCCACTCAATGACCAGCAATTCCAGTGCTGGACACCCAATGCCAAACAACTAGCAAGACAGGAACACAACCCCACCCATTAGCAGAGAGGCTGCCTAAACTAATACTAAGTTCACAGAGGCCCAAAACACACCACCAGAGCGGTACTGCCCACCAGAAAGACATGATCAAGCTTCATCCACCAGAACATAGGCACCAGTCCCCTCCACCAGGAAGCCTACACTACCCACAGAACAAACCTTACCCACCGGGTTCAGACACCAAAAACAACAGGAACTACAAACCTGCAGCCTGCAAAAAGGAGACCCCAAACACAGTATGTTAAAGAAAATGAGAAGACAAAGAAATACACAGCAGATGAAGGAGCAAGGTAAAAACCCATCAGACCAAACAAATGAAGTGGAAAAAGGGTGTCTACCTGAAAAAGAATTCAGAGTAATGATAGTAAAGATGATCCAAAATCTTGGAAGTAGAATGGAGAAAATACAAGAAACGTTCAACAAGGACCTAGAAGAACTAAAGAGCAAACAGACAATGATGAACAACAAAATAAATGAAATTAACATTTCTCTAGAAGAAATCAATAGCAGAATAAATGAGGCAGAAGAATGGATAAGTGACCTGGAAGATAAAATAGGGGAAATAACTACCACAGAGCAGAATAAAGAAAAAAGAATGAAAAGAATTGAGGGCAATTTTAGAGATTTCTGGGACAACATTAAACGCACTAACATTCGAATCATAGGGGTACCAGAAGAAGAAGAGAAAAAGAAAGGGACTGAGAAAATATTTGAAGAGATTGTAGTTGAAAAGTTCCCTAATATGGGAAACAAAATAGTCAATCAAGTCCAGGAAGCACAGAGAGTCCCATACAGGATAAATCCAAGGAGAACACACGCCAAGACACATATTAATCAAACTATCAAAAATTAACTACAAGGAAAAAATATTAAAAGCAGCAAGGGAAAAGCAACAAATAACATACAAGAGAATCCCCATAAAGTTAACAGCTGATCTTTCAGCAGAAACTCTGCGAGCCAGAAAAGAGTGGCAGGACATACTTAAAGTGATGAAAGGGAAAAACCTACAACCAAGATTACTCTAAACAGCAAGGATCTCATTCAGATTCGACGGAGAAATTAAAACCTTTACAGACAAGCAAAAGCTAAGGGAATTCAGCACCACCAAACTAGCTTTACAACAAATGCTAAAGGAACTTGTCTAGGCAGGAAACACAAGAGAAGGAAAAGACCTACAATAACAAACCCAAAACAATTAAGAAAATGGTAATAGGAACATACATATCGATAATTACCTTAAATGTAAATGGATTAAATGCTCCAATGAAAAGACACAGACTGGCTGAATGGATACAAAAACAAAACCTATATATATGCTGTCTACAAGAGACCCACTTCAGACCGAGGGACACATGCAGACTGAAAGTGAGGGGATGGAAAAAGATATTCCATGCAAATAGAAATCAAAAGAAAGCTGGAGTAGCAACTCTCATATCAGACAAAATAGACTTTAAAATAAAGACTATTACAAGAGAAAAGAAGGACACTAGATAATGATCAAGGGATGAATCCAAGAAGAAGATATAAGAATTGTAAATATTTATGCACCCAACATAGGAGCACCTCAATACATAAGGCAAATGCTAACAGCCATAAAAGGGGAAATCAACAGTAACACAATCATAGTAGGAGGAGTTTAACACCCCACTATCACCAATGAACAGATCAACCAAAATGAAAATAAATAAGGAAACACAAGCTTTAAATGATACATTAAACAAGATGGACTTAATTGATATTGATACGACATTCCATCCAAAAACAACAGAATACACTTTCTTCTCAAGTGCTCATGGAACATTCTCCAGGATAGAACATATTTTGGGTCACAAATCAAGCCTTGGTAAATTTAAGAAAATTGAAATCGCATCAAGTATCTTTTCTGAAGACAATGTTATGAGACTAGATATCAATTACAGGAAAAAAACTCTAAAAATACAAACACATGAAGGCTAAAAAATACACTACTAAATAACCAAGAGGTCACTGAAGAAATCAAAGAGGAAATAAAAAAATACCTAAAAACAAATGACAATGAAAACACGACGACCCAAAACCTATGGGATGCAGCAAAAGTAGTTCTAAGAGGGAAGTTTATAGCAATACAATCCTACCTCAAGAAACAAGAAAAATCTCAAATAAACAACCTAACATTACACCTAAAGCAATTAGAGAAAGAAGAACAACAAAACACCAAAGTTAGCAGAAGCAAAGAAATCATAAAGATCAGATCAGAAATAAATGAAAAAGAAATGAAGGAAACAATAGCAAAGGTCAATAAAACTAAAAGCTGGTTCTTTGGGAAGATAAACAAAATTGAGAAACCATTAGCCAGATTCATCAAGAAAATATAGGAGAAGACTCAGATCAACAGAATTAGAAATGAAAAAGTAGTAACAACTGACACTGCAGAAATACAAAGGATCATGAGAGATTACTACAAGCAACTCTATGCCAATAAAATGGACAACCTGGAAGAAATGGACAAGTTCTTAGAAAAGCACAACCCTCCGGGACTGAACCAGGAAGAAACAGAAAATATGAACAGACCAATCACAAGCACTGAAATTGAAACTGTGATTAAAAATCTTCCAACAAACAAAAGCCCAGGACCAGATGGCTTCACAGGCAAATTCGATCAAACATTTAGAGAGGAGCTAACACCTATCCTTCTCAAACTCTTCCAAAATATAGCAGAGGGAGGAACACTCCCAAACTCATTCTACGAGGCCATCATCACCCTGACACCAGAACCAGACGAAGATGTTACAAAATAAGAAAACTACAGGCCAATATCACTGATGAACATAGATGCAAAAATCCTCAACAAAATACTAGCAAACAGAATTCAGCAGCACATTAAAAGGATCATACACCATGAACAAGTGGGGTTTATCCCAGGAATGCAAGTATTCTTCAGTATACGCAAATCAATCAATGTGATACACCATATTAACAAACTGAATGATTAAAACTATATGATCATCTCAGTAGATGCAGAAAAAGCTTTCAACAAAATTCAACACCCATTTATGATAAAAACTGTCCAGAAAGTAGGCATAGAGGGAACCTACCTCAACATAATAAAGGCCATATATGACAAACCCACAGCCAACATCGTTCTCAATGGTGAAAAACTGAAACCATTTCCACTAAGATCAGGAACAAGACAGGGTTGTCCACCTGTCCGTTTGTCTCACCATTATTATTCAACATATTTTTGGAAGTTTTAGCCACAGCAATCAGAGAAGAAAAAGAAATAAAAGGAATTCATATTGTAAAAGAAGAAGTAAAACTGTCACTGTTTGCAGATGACGTGATATTATACATAGAGCATCCTAAGGATGCTACCAGAAAACTACTAGAGCTAATCAATGAATTTGGTAAAGTAGCAGGATACAAAATTAACACACAGAAATCTCTTGTATTCTTATACACTAATGATGAAAAATCTGAAAGAGAAATTAAGGCAACACTCCCATTTACCATTGCAAAAAAAAAGAGTAAAATACCTAGGAATAAACCTACCTATGGAGAAAAAAAGACCTGTATGCAGAAAACTATAAGACACTGATGAAAGAAATTAAAGATGATACAAACAAATGGAGAATATACCATGATCTTGGATGGGAAGAATCAACACTGTTGAAAATGACTATACTACTCAAAGCAATCTACAGATTCAGTGCAATCCCTATCAAACTACCAATGGCATTTTTCACAGAACTAGCACAAAAAATTTCACAATTTGTATGGAAACACAAAAGATCCCAAATAGCCAAAGCAACCTTGAGGAAGAAAAATGGAGCTGGGGGAATCACGCTCCCTGACTTCAGACTATACTACAAAGCTACAGTAACCAAGACAATATGGTACTGCACAAAAAAAAAGTATAGATCAGTGGAACAGGATAGAAAGCCCAGAGATAAAACGATGCACATATGGTCACCTTATCTTTGATAAAGGAGGCAAGAATATACAATGGAGAAAAGACTGCATCTTCAGTAAGTGGTGCTAGGAAAACTGAACAGCTACCTGTAAAAGAATGAAATTAGAACACTCCCTAACACCATACACAAAAGTAACCTCAAAATGGAATAAAGACCTAAATATAAGGCCAGACAGTATAAAACTCTTAGAGGAAAACATAGGCAGAACACTCTATGACATAAATCACAGCAAGATCCTCTTTGACCCACCTGCTAGAGAAATGGAAATAAAAACAAAAATAAACAAATAGGACCTAATGAAACATAAAAGCTTTTGCACAGCAAAGGAAACCATAAACAAGATGAAAAGACAGCCCTCAGAATGGGAGAAAATATTTGCAAATGAAACAACTGACAAAGGATTAATCTCCAAAATATATAAGCAGCTCACGCAGCTCAGTATCAATAAAACAAATAACCTAATCCAAAATTGGGCAGAAGACCTAAATAGACATTTCTTCAAAGAAGATATACAGATTGCCATCAAACACATGAAAGGATGGCCAACATCACTAATCATTAGAGAAATGCAAATCGAAACTACAATGAGGTATCACCTCACAGTATTCAGAATGGCCATCATCAAAAAATCTACAAACAATAAATGCTGGAGAGGGTGTGGAGAGGGTGTGCACTGTTGGTGGGAATGTAAATTGATCCAGCCACTATGGAGAACAGTATGGAGGTTCCTTAAAAATCTAAAAATAGAACTACCATACAACCCAGCAATCCCACTACTGGACATATACACTGAGAAAATCATTATTCAAAAAGAGTCATGATTGACATATATATAGTAGTATGCATAAAATGGATAACTAATAAGAACCTGCTGTATAAAATAAATAAATAAAATAAAATTATATCCATTAAAAAAAAAAGAGTCATGTACCACAATGTTCATTGCAGTTCTCGTTACAATAGCGAGGACATGGAAGCAGCCTAAGTGTCCATCGACAGATGAATGGATAAAGAAGATGTGGCACATATATACAATGGAATACTACTCAACTATAAAAAGAAATGAAATTATTTGTAGTGAGGTGGATGGACCTAGAGACTGTCATACAGAGTGAAGTAAATCAGAAAGAGAAAAATAAATACCGTATGCTAACACATATATATGGAATCAAAAAAAAAAACAAAAAAGGTTCTGAAGAACCTAGGGGCAGGACAGGAATAAAGACACAGACGTAGAGAATGGACTTGAGGACATGGGGAGGGGGAAGGGTAAGCTGGGACAAAGTGAGAGAGTGGCATACACTACCTAGTGTAAAATAGATAGCTAGTGGGAAGCAGTCGCATAGCACAGGGAGATCAGCTCAGTGCTATGTGACCACCTAGAGGGGTGGGATAGGGAGGGTGGGAGAGAGACGCAAGAGGGAGGAGATATGGGGAAATATGTATATGTATAGCTGATTATCTTTGTTATTACAGCAGAAACGAACACACTATTGTAAAGCAATTTTACTCCAATAAAGATGTTAAAAAAAAAAAAAAGGAAATGTGGGGTCATGTTTTAACATGTAGGTCATGCTCTTTGTCTTCATTGTGTCGGGGACTGGTGTGAACTCTGTTTACCTGGTTTGTTTTCCTAAGGAAAGAATTATTGCTCATATTCATTGTACTTCGTGGGCTCATTCAGCTCTGAATTCACATTCATGACTCAGGTCACTGGGAACTTTCCCATATTCTTATGGGAAATATACATGTGTGCACAAGAGCTCTGCTCTCACTGCATATACAGCGGTATCCAATTTTTTCTTTACATCCTCCAAGACTCGTCTCATATAAATGCCAGCTAGTTAATTCACAAACTCACCCATCATCAAGCAACGTTTGAGCCTCCTCGGCATCTGGCAAGGTGCTGGGTTTCATTGGTTCCTGCTCTAGAAAGATGCACAACCTAGATGGGGGACAGGTGACAGGCAACTAAGTACCAAGTGGTTCTACATATACAGACTATGAGGTGACATTTTGAGGCTGAGTTTTGTTTGTGTGTTTCTTTTGAATGGTACCGTGTGTAAGGATGTGGTATCCACAGGGAGCCAGTTCTTTACTGAAGAAGCTGATTATGATAAAAGAATTGGTTAACAAACCAACCATCACCTCTTAGGAGTGTCAACCACAGGGCAATTTATTGCTTTGCTATTGGTCTTGTTTATGGTTTCCTTTGCTGTGCAAAAGCTTTTAAGTTTCATTAGGTCCCATGTGTTTATTTTTGTTTTTATTTCCATTTCTCTAGGAGCTGGGTCAAAAAGGATCTTGCTGTGATTTATGTCATAGAGTGTTCTGCCTATGTTTTCCTCTAAGAGTTTGATAGTGTCTGGCCTTACATTTAGGTCTTTAATCCATTTTGAGTTTATTTTTGTGTATGGTGTTAGGGAGTGTTCTAATTTCATACTTTTACATGTACTTGTCCAGTTTTCCCAGCACCACTTATTGAAGAGGCTGTCTTTTCTCCACTGTATATACTTTGCTAATTGGCTTTGTTTTCCTGGTTAGACACCCGCTAGGTCTTGGTACCTAAGCATAGGCAATGGAGATGGGAAGAGTGCAGTATTAGCTCTCAGAGTTATCTGAGCCCTAGTCTGTACACACAAGTAACAGCATCATTAAACTCATGTGGTTTAACGTGGGTGATGTTCTTCAATTTTTAAAATCAACTTCTTGAGATAATGTTAGATTCACAGAAAAGCTGCAAAAACAGTAAAAAGAATTCTGTAATCCTTTACCCTATTTCTTCTAATGTTATCATGTGACACATTTGTCAAAACTAGGAAATTAACATTAGTGCACTACTATTAACTAAACTTCAGATTGTGTTCAGATTTCACCAGTTTTCCTACTAATGTCTTTTTTTTCCATTCCAGAACTAAATATTGTACTTAGTGTCATTCATTTTGGGGATAAAGAACTGTAGATAGAAGTGCTTTTTTCTTTTAAAGTCTATAAGTACATGAGGTTACCTTTTGAAACTGCTTTGTTGCTATATAAATTTGTATAAAAAAGTAGTAAGATATAGCCACTAATTTAAAATTTGCTTAATTTGAACGCATGCTTGTCAAAATAATTCACCATATTTAACATAGAGACTGACAAAGACATATTATTTAGAAGAATTAAAAGCACAAACTTCTTTGGTAACAATCAGTAAAGAAGTTGAAGCATATGCCAATAAAATATTCCAGCAAAGGGTAATGTTTGCCTCCTAAAATATGCGTCTAAAATACGACAGGTGCCCTATGGAGACTACTGTTAAGTGATAAACATTTATTCAGAAAAAAACTCTTCTAACTCTGATGCATGAAACTCTCTGTTCTGTAAATTCCCCAACATTATATATAATTAGGATTGCCTGTAAAAACATCTCCCACCTAACAGTCTGAGATTTTTCTCTGCTAGTTTTAGCCAATAAATAATTTTTATGGGCACACCAGAGAGATACTGACAGATTTGTGATGTCTGAATGGTGTCTCTCTACTGAATTATATTTAAGTGTACTAAACCTATGTGGTCACGTCACCTCCCTACGCTTCAGCTACTTTACATCTGAAAGCTGCTCCTTCATGGAAAGGAAGTTCCCCTTACCTTGCACACATTCCAGAAGTTTAATTACTTTCAAACAAGCTGAAACAGGTTTCCATCCTGTACTTGGCCCTAAGATTCGCATGGGATTAACATGGAATATTTGAAACTATGAGAAGAGATGCATTTGGTATTTATAAAGATGTTAGACATCATGTATTTGTGCTTTGACTTTAGCCATAAAGTAGCCTGAGTCTATTCGGTGTTTATCAAAGTCTGTTTCTCACGAATAGTGAGTAGAGTGGAGGGCTGAGAATATGGGTGTTGGAATCAGGCAATGTTTTAAGTCTGAGCTCGGCCACTAGCTGTGTGGCCATGAACCAAATTACTTAACGTTTCTGAACCTCAGTTTACCACTCTGTGAAATGAGCATAGTAATAACGACCTCCTATGGCTACCGGGGGAATTAGTCGATGTTTAAAGCCTGTAGCACAGTGCCTGGAATGTACTTAGCATTCCACAAATGTTAACTGCTATTATTATTATTAGCCTGTAGTATGTTAATAGGTCTTCCTAGAGAAAAGTTTGGGAAGCAGTGGGCTTCAAAGAGTTAGAAATGGTTCTTTAGTGCAATATGTCTCACGGTATAGTATGGGGGATTTCCCAAACATTTAATCAAGACATCTGTTTTCTATAAGCTAGTTGTATTTGTTTTCTGTTGCTGCTGTAATAAGTTACCACAAACTTAGTGTCTCAAAACAACACAAATTTTTTCTCCTACAGTTCTGGAAGTCAGAGTCTGTAATGAGTCTTACTAGTCACATTATCAAGGTGTTTGTGATGTTTCATTCCTTCTGGCAGCCCTGGGGGAACATCTTCCCTTTCCAACTTCTACATGCTGCTGCATTCCTCGGCTCCCGGTCCCTTTCTCCATCTACAGTGCCAGCAGCGTAACGTCTTCAAATCTCTCTCTCCTTCTCTCCCACCTCTGCTTTCCTTGTCATATTTCCTTCTCAGAGTTTGACCCTCTGGCCCTCCTTTAATAAGGACACTTGTGATTAGATTAAGCCCATGGGGGAGGGTCCAGATCTCTCCATGGCAAGATCTTTGAGGTCGAAAAAGTCTCGTTTGCCGTGAAAAGTAACATATTTCCAGGTGCTGGGGATTAGGATGTGGACATCTTTGTGAGACCATTATTCTGTCTACCATACCTGAACTAAGAGGTCTAGGGGTCCTGAGGAAATAATTATGAAAAACAGGGGACTGCATTGTTCAACAATTTAGGGGATGGGAAGCAGGCCAGGAAGGGTAAGAAAAGAATTTAACTGAGACATTTTATTTACACTTAACTTTAAACTAATATGGATGGTATTCGCGTCAGGGTCCCAAAAGACAATGGATAACACAACAGGGGGTTATAATGAGTCAAGGAAGTAAAAATAAAGAGACTTAAAGGTGTGTGCCAGGGACAGAGGAACCACCAGAAGAGTCCCAATCTTTCAATCTTCCCTCCATTTGATCTCCTGCTAGCGCTACCTGTTGACTGAACCCAACCACAAAGCCAAAGAACAGGAGGGCCTTCGATGTAGACTAGCGGTTTTCACACTTGAGCATCGTCAGAAACACCTGGAAGTCTTCCTAAAACACAGACTGCTGAGGCCTCTCCCCAGTGTCTCTGATTCCGCAGGTTCCCAGGTGAGTCTGACCCTGTGGTCCTGGGTTACACTTTGAGAACCTCTGGGGGAGACCGAACAGGTCAGCCTGCAGGGGCACAGAGCATGGTGGAGAAGGGTGAAGAATGGATTTGGAGGGATAAACTGAAGATATCTGGCACAGTAGGCAAAGAGACAACAAGTTCTGAACTCAAGAGTGTTGACTGCAAGTACGATGGGGGTCCTAGCACAGCTGAAGTCCAAAAGGGCTGGAGGAATTGAGGAAGGTTTTCATGGAGGAGGTGGAATTTTATTGAAGAGATTATAAAGATTTCAAAAGGAGGGACAGAGAGAGCACTCAGGTGGTAAGAAGTACGTGGCCTAGAGTACATCAGCGTGGTCCCTTTTAGGAGATGTAATTGCCTAAAGAAAGCAGTCTTGCTCAGTGAGAAAGGCAATATTTAGGAGCATTTGGAAAATATTTATGTAAGACAGGGGCACAAAGATGGATAATGGCATCTGGGATTAGTAGGGGTGGCAATAGGGAGCCAGCGCAGGTTCTTGAGTGAGGGAGTAATATTACGAATGACCAGGATGATTGGAAGGGAAAAGGGGACTGACTTGGTGATACCACTTAAGAAAGCTGTTAAAACACTTGCACTGTAGTAAAAACAAACAAACAATCTTCACTAGGTTTGGGAACGACAGACTATTTCTAGTTCAGGCTCTGTTATTAACTAGCTGGGTAAGTTTGGTCCAACACTGAACCACTCTGAACGGAGTGGTTTTATTTTATTACAAGAGTGAGTTGGTTGCTCGAAGAGAAGCGAGTACATAGGAGAGACATTTCAAATGCTACCCACATCCACACCAAGAAAACAGCAACCTCTGACAACCAGGGCGTAAACTTTGTCAGTCTCTGGTAACAACAAATTAATCCTTGCTGGTGGTGACTTGTGGCTGACCGTGAAAGGATGACGGTTTATACTTCAAGGAGACAAAATATATCAGTAATTTGAAAAAGAAAAAGAAAACATTTACACCACTGAAGTTAATTTACTTTAATTGATTGACTAATTTCATTAATATAACTGATAACTGAATTGCTGCCATACATGAGAACAGCAAACCTTGAAGACTTTGAGATTGTGCCTTAGTGTATAATAGCTCTTGCTGAAGAAATTTACTCTCTTCAAAGTAATAAACATGGAACCCACATTAGGCATCTGCCCTCCTGTGATGTTGGAGGTTTTGTATATGCACCAGACACGGTGTCTACACTGTTCAAAAGGAAAGAAAAAAAAAAAAAGGAGTATTGTTTTCATGACAGAGTTTTTATTTCTGTTCAAATACATTTTTTTCCCCAGATTTATTTGTTTCTGCTTTATATTCTATGCTTTTCTTCCTTGGAATGTTTGGGAAACACAGAGTTGTTTAAGATAATCCAGGTTTAAAAGTTAATCAAGGTTCTGATACATTTCAGAATCACACACACACACAAAAGCATCAAAATGGAATTTTTTCCCCTGAAAAGACTGGCAATGCCGGGTCCAAAAAGTATATGAGGTTTGCCCTCAGTGATATGATCTCTAATAACTTAAACCCATAGAGTGTTTACTATGTACCAAGTAAGATATTTCATGAAAAGTCTGTCTTTTCATCTACACAACAACTGTAAGAAGTAGTTACTATTATTTTGAGAACACAGAAAAAAAAAAAGAAGGAACAGAAGCTTAGAGATGTTAAGTGTTTACCCGAGGTCACACAGCACTGATATGTGTGTGTGTGTGTGTGTGTGTGTGTGTGTGTGTGTGTGTTATGAGTTTCAAATTCATGTCTGATTTATTTTATTTAATTAATTAATTAATTTATTTTAAATATAAGTTTACATTTGTTCTGGGACCCGGACAAAGAACTGTCCAGCTCCCTTAAATTTATTTATTTATTTATTTATTTATTTATTTATGTCTGTGTTGCGTCTTCGTTTCTGTGCGAGGGCTTTCTCTAGTTGCGGTGAGCGGGGGCCACTCTTCATTGCGGTGCACGGGCCTCTCACTGTCGTGGCTTCTCTTGTTGCGGAGCGCAGGCTCAGTAGTTGTGGCTCACGGGCTTAGTTGCTCCGCGGCATGTGGGATCTTCCCAGACCAGGGCTCGAACCCGTGTCCCCTGCATTGGCAGGCAGATTCTCAACCACTGCACCACCAGGGAAGCCCCATGTCTGATTTATTTTAAAAGTCCAAGCTCTTTACCATTATGCTATTCTTTTCCAACACCCACACATATACTGTTCTCTCTCTCTCTCTCTCTCCTGTTTTTTGTACTGGTGGTTTATACTCAATGCCTCTATCTTTCCTACTGTATAAGTTATTGAATGCTGCACAACAAATTACCCTAAAGCTTACTGGGTTAAAACAACAAATATTTATTATCTCTCAGCTTCTCTGGGTCAGGAATTCAGGAGTGGCTTAGCTGGGTGATTCTGCTCCAGGGTCTCTCGTGTCAGCTGGGGCTACAGTCGTCTAAAGACTTGCCTGGGGCTGCAGGATCCACACTCGAGTTGGCTCACTCGTTTGACTTTGCCAGGAGGACTCGGTTCCCTTGCCACATGGACCTCTCATAGTGCTTCTTGAGTGGCCTCACGTCAGGGCAGCTAGTTTTGCCCAGAGTGAGTGATCTAACAGAGAGCAAGACAGAAGCCAGAGTGCCCTTATGACCTAGCCTTCGAAGTTACACCCATTATTTCAGCAATATCCTGTCGGTTGCGTAGGCCAGCACCATCCAGCCTGGGAGGGAGCCACATGAGGGTGGGCATACCAGAAGATGAGAATACTTAGAGCCCGGCTACCCCGCCTACCACTGGGGAAGCTCGCTACCACACCTACTATTCGCTTCTTTCTTAACTCTCAGTACTTTAATTTTTCTTCTTCTTGCCTGGGATTTTAGAAGACTTCTTCCCAACAGATTTTATGGAGGATTTTATTATTAATTATAATATTTTAAAATTTGGGGGCTGGATTTAACAAGCCCTTATCATCCCCTGCTTCTTTTCTTGGTTTTCATTCAGATCTAGTGCTTAGCACAATCCAGGGCACATACGGCGGCCGCTTAACGTACTCTTGTTACATGAATGAACAACACTCGCTGAATGAACTTTTGATTTCCCTCCTCTGCTGCTCTTCTGTAGGGCTTACTCTTCACTTAGGGCTCAGTTGTCATCTGGGCATATTTGGACCAACTGATGTGTTTTATTTGGTCCACACACAATTTAAAAAATTGAGCCAGCATTTGAAAGTTAGGAGGTTTCACACCAAAATATGAGTTCCTGCTTTTCTTGAAAATTCAGAAGCTCTGGCATGGAAACGGTTACTGGAGCTAAGAAATGAGCTCCCCTTAGAGATGGCAGGTGCCCTTCCATTCACCATGGTCCCCAGCATTCCTTCTTCTCTCTCCCTGACACCAAGGCTCTGGCAGCCTGCCATTTATTACTGTGCTTACAATGTTATCTTCTTAGAGTACAGGAAGGTCCCTAAAACTTATGTCTCTATCAAAGTGGGAAAACAAAAGATAACCCAGGCGTCGTGTGATTTTTCTTATACCTGCCCGGCTGAAGTAGGGAATAGCGTTTATGACCTGTATTCTCTGCTCCCTAGGTCAGGAAAGTGATCTCATCCTGTAGTTTTTCGGTGGGACTTCGGTATCCTTATCTTTGATATCTTTTCTTTCTTATCAGTCCAGATTTGAAATGGAGAGTGAAGTCCATGCTCAAATGCAAGAGAGATTAACTTTTCTATTAGTATGTGGTAGATACAAACCTTCACAGAAAGAAACTACTGCCTCATCTTCCAGTAAAAACACATCTGCACGTGGACAAACCATTGTGTTTTGTTCTAGAAATGCATGTGGCCAAGGCTTCACTTCTACTGTTGGAAACTGTTCTCCAATTTCTACTCATCTCCCTACTTAACGCATCCAAGCATGTCTAGATCAGAGCCTGTTTCTAAGTGTGTATGTGTGGAGCAATGGAAAAATGGGTGCCTTATTCAATGGGCAGAGTTGTAGGTAATTGAAGGATGCTCATCTCCCCAAAGGCAAAGTGAAGTCTAGGCTAAAGAGAAGAAACAATTTGTCATCACAGAGGTATGTGAGGAAAAAGGAGACAAACTAGTTACAGTTGTACTAGTGTCTGTTGGCAGGTCAACACGAAAGTGAGAGAAAATTCAGAAGATCTTCAAGTTTACTTATTTGAGATATTAGTTAGGTTCTGTTTTTTTGCTCTTAGTAACAGACACCCAACAGAGTGGCTAAATCAATTTGGAAATAATTTTCTCTCATTTAAAAGAACATTGACGGTAGTTATCCAAAATTGCTATGGAGTCTCCCTAGAATCCTTGTAGGTCCAGCTTTCCACTGTCTTTTTGCTCTGCCAGCCTCAACGCATGGCTTCCATCCTTAGGTCACAAGATGGCTGCTGGGGTTCCAGGCATAATGTCAGCTTGCTGAGTGGAAGGAAGGAGAAGAACAAGGGCTCTCCCATAAATGCCAAGCCCAATATTTGTGTCTATATCACACCGGCCATCCCTATGTGTAAGGGAGGGAGGAAATGTAGTTGTTCCGCTGGACACATTGCTTAGGATTCTGGTAATAGGGACCAAAGGATGAATAAATTTAACAAACTATGCCAAATCTATTACGAAAAGTAATTATCATTTACTGATTATTTAATATGTGCTGACCCCATGCCATAGCTAATCTTATTAGATAGTCAAACAACCATATTGAATAAGAAGTAGTATGTCATTTTGTATTATAGATAAGGAAACTGAGGCTCAGAGAGGTTAAGTAACTTGCCTAAGGTCACGTAGTAAGTAGGTCAGCATTTCCAAAAGCTGTTGATTTGACCTTGGAAATTTATAAGAGATGAGATATCCTTTCTTGGTAAACTCTTAGACTTTCTCATTTTTCTTAGTGTGGTAAAATCCTGCAGACCAATAAGAACTTCTACCATGAATTCTCCTGATCTTTATTATTGAGGTTTAAGGCCATGATAAAACAGCAGTTAAAAGCCTTTGAGAACTTTAGGAAAATGATAAATGATCATTAGATTTTCTCCTTTGCTAGAGGTTTAACTTAGCAGTCATTGAGGCCCTACAATGGACAAGGTGTTTTCCTTGAAGCTGTGTTCCTCTATGTGTACTTTGCTCATGAACATCAAGACTTGCCTCCCAGGTGAATATTCCTTGCTCTTGTTTATGCATTTTGTCATCTCAGGATGAGAAGTAAGTTGTACTTAATTCTACTCAAACCAGGTATGAGTTTTGTCCTACAAACTAGGACAAAATTGTGAATTGCCTACTGTCAAAATCAGAGCATAATTCTGTTACGCTAATACGGCAGTTCATTGTTATTCATAAAGTTAAGCTCAGTGATTTAGGAGTGAGTTTTTCAAAGGAAGCTTATTAACTCATAGAATCCATGATGCGAAATTTGGAAGGCTAGCTAGACTAAGCATGGTGTCATGGGCTTTGTTCTCTATAGAGAACAAAAGAGGAGATTTTCTCAAACCCAGGAAGGAAACAAGTCACACCTAGGAGGCTGAGCTGTGAATCACATGTTGAAAGCTTGGATCACATAAGTCATTGTCCTCTCCACCACACTCCCGGTGCTGAGTTAAAAAAGATGTATTATTGCTAATCCCTGCAATGTCTTTCATAGGCTCTTCCAGAAAGAAAATTCAAAGCATGCTGTGTTAGCATATCTTTTGAGGATCCTGAATGCTGGTGTGCAGAAAATACTAGGACTGAAGCTTTCCAAGGAAAGCGATCATGTTTTCCTTGTTCGCTGTGTATCTGCCGCACCAAGCACACAGTAGGCACTCACAAATTTACTCAATGAGTGGGTGAAAGAAAGTAAGATTTCTTAGTTCCTTTTATAGTTTGGGGATCTTATTAGGATCATGCCTGCAGCTTCCATACCTAGAAGCTACCTCCACTGCCACCTCACCACTTCTCCTTACCCCTTTGTTATCTGAACTCCACCTACTTTGGTCTAATGAAATGGTCTTGCAAATCAGCCTTGTGTTGCTCACCAACTCCTCTGACCTTCTCTCAATCCTTTTTCTACCTGGTCTGACAGCAGCATTAGTCAAGGTTGGCTTGACCTCGTAGCGGTCTCCTCTCTTAGTTTCTGTGATGCTACATGATCTTAACTCTCCTTCTCTCTCTGTGACCTTATCTCTGTCATTCCCTGAATTTTCTCCCCTTGTTATATGGAAAGTCACTGATATTCAATCGTCCACTGAGGTCTCCTACCACCTTACTAAATCCACTCCTTGGGGGCAGGAAGGGGGGGATGGGATGAATTGGGAGATTGGGATTGACATATATACACTATTATGTATAAAAGAGATAACTAATGAGAACCTGTACTGTATAGCACAGGGAACTCTACTCAATGCTCTGTGGTGACCTAAATGGGAAGGAAATCCAAGAAAGAGGGGCTATATATGCTGATTCACTTTGCTGTAAAGCAGAACTAACACAACACTGTAAAGCAACTATACTCCAATAAAGATCAATTAAAAAAAAAAAAAGATACAAGGCCCCAGCTCCCAATACTGAAGGACAAATGTTAATGGACATTAAGGAACTAACTTCTGTGGGAAGTAACAAGAGATGTGAATGTGGCCCAGATGCTTATTTTGGACACATTTTTTTCCTGTCACTTTAGCTTGTCAGTAAACAAAAAGTCTACAGGCTAAAAACAGAAATACATACATACATACATAAATAAATAAGTAAATAGATAAATAGATAAATAAATCTCCTTGGGGATCTTGTCTCTACATATGTCCTCAAATATCCTCTGTGGTTTTCTCCTAACCTCACTTCTCTGCCTGCTTTTTCTGTATTCTCACCTCACACTTCCGTTATCCAGCTGCTGGAGGGCTTTGGCACACGTCTAGAGGGGAAGTGATTACCTCATCTCCTACACACACACACACACACACACAGTCACACATCTGCACTGTCACACACACTCACAAATATACACTCACTGCGATGGTTAATTTTGTGTGACAACTTGACAGAGGCATGAGGTCCCCAGATATCTGGTTAAACATTATTCTGGGGTTGTTTGTGAGGGTGTTTCTGGTTGGGATTAACATGACTCGGTAGATGGTGTAAAGCAAAGTGCCCTCCACAGTCTGGCTGGGTATAATTCAATCCCCTGAAGGCCTAAATAGAATAAAAGGTTGAGTTAGAAAGAATTCTTTCTCTCTACCTGATGGTCTTTGAGCTGGGACATAAGTCATCTCCTGCCTTTGGACTTGAACTCAGACAGAGATGTACACCATCAGCTTTGCTGGCTCTCAGGTCTTCAGTCTTGGACTGGAAACTGTATCACTGGATCTCCTGGGTTTGGGTTCCTCAGCATCCTAATCAACTGAACCAACTCTTTGTAACCTCTCTCTCTGTGTATAGATAAAGATATATAGATATAGGTATCCTGACATGTATCAATAGGATTTATATATCCTATTGTATCCTATTTGTTTTGTTTCTCTGGGGAACCATGACTAACACACTCACACAGCCACCCCTAATCACACCCCACACTCACACTCACATAAATAGCTCCTCACTAATGGACTTCCCAATTCTGGATCCTGCATCGCAACGACAAGGAACAAGCTTCAAGGTAGCTTTGATTCCCCCTACTCCTTCATCCTTTAAAGCCAGCCAGCCAGTCATGAAGTCCTGTGGGTGCCTCTTTTTTGTGATGCCTTTCAAAGACAATTAAAAAAATTATTTAAAAAAGTACTTTTAGTCTTATAGAAAAGCTGCAAAATAATACACAGCATCCCCATACACCCATCAGCCATCTTCCCTTAATATTAACACCTTATGCAACCACTGTGCAATTATCAAAGCTAGGCAATTAACATTAGTACAATATCATTCACTCAACTACAGGCTTTATTCAACTTTCAGGACCCCATATTGCACTTTGTTATCCTATTTTGTTAGTTGCCTCCAATCTGTGACAAGGGCAATGTTCATCTTTAATCACTTGGATAATATGATGTCTTCTGGGTTTCTCTACTGTAAACTTACTACCCTTTGTAATTAATAAATGTCTTGGAGGAGATACTTCGAGAGTATGCAGATACACAATTTCTCCCCAGTAATTTCAGCATTCATTGTTGGGTCTTGCCTGCAATAATTATTGCTGTAGTGTTCTAATGATGATTTTCTACTTTCTTCATTCTTTTGATCTTTATTCATTCCTTCCATTCCACTTGAAATTAAAAATATTAACAATAGTCACTAATAGTGTTTTGGGTATTTACTTTGTGCCAGGTATTGGTCTAAGCGTTTAATATTCACTGTGTCGTTTAAGGCCACAGTAACCCCTTGAATTAGGTACAGTTATCCCCATTTTACGTTTCACCTTGACCTTGGCAAACAGGATGGGACCAGGATCCACCTATGTTGATGTAATGCTAAAATCTATTCGAGTCCCTACATAATGCTGCTACTACTTCGGTTCACACACTCATTTCATTAGAACTTCTGTAAGAGAACTCCCTGAAGCAAGAATCTTACCCACCAACAGGTCCCATTCACTTCCCTAAACCGTAATTCTATCATGGCATTCCTCTCCTCAATATATTTCAATGTCTCTCATTCAAGATAAGATGAGATCTGAAATTCCTAACCCACGTGGGCAGCCTCTAACATCTGACCCCAAACCCACCCTCTATTCCCTCCTTATAACCATTCTCCACTCCAATCAAATTTCCTCCTTACAGTGGCCTGCCCACTCATTGTGTTTTCTCTCTCTCTGCTCTGCTGTATGTTTCATTTAGTTTGCAATGAATGCTCTTCGTCTTTCTCTGCCTGCTGACCCTGCCCATTTCTTAAAGCTCATGCGCAGGGGAAGTGGAAATGCCATTGGCTCTGTCTTCCAAACCTATTCAGAATCTGGCTCAATCCCCCTCCCACTGCTAATCCCCAGTTCCAAGCCTCCATCCTCTCACTGCTGGAGTTCTGCAGGAACCTCCTATCTGTGTCACCCTCTACCCTTCTCCCGGCTACAGCCTATCCTCCACACAGCAGCCAGAATGATCTTTTAAAATGTACATTAGAAGAAGGTCACTCGGGCTTCCCTGGTGGCGCAGTGGTTGAGAATCCGCCTGCCAATGCAGGGGACATGGGTTTGAGCCCTGGTCTGGGAAGATCCCACATGGCGCGGAGCAGCTGGGCCCGTGAGCCACAACTACTGAGCCTGCGCGTCTGGAGCCTGTGCTCCGCAACAAGAGAGGCCGCGATAGTGAGAGGCCCGCGCACCGCGATGAAGAGTGGACCCCGCTTGCCGCAACTAGAGAAAGCCCTCGCACACAAGTGAAGACCCAACACAGCCATAAATAAATAAATTAAAAACAAAAACAAAAACGAAAAAACTTCAATGCTATGAAGGAAAAAAATTATTAAAAAAAAAAAAAAAAAAAAAAAGAAGAAGGTCACTCCTCTCCCAGACCCTGCAATGACTCTGTTTCACGAAGGTTATAAATCAAAGTGCGTGGGAAGCACCCAACTGGATCTGCTCCCCATCCCCACTTCCCCACCTTTCCCTCTCCAGCCTGACCTCTTTCTACTCTCACCTTTGCTCATTCCATTCCAGCCACACTGACCTCTGTGCTGTTGCTAGAATATTCCAGGTACAGTGAGGCTGCAGGGCCTTAGCCTTGGCTGGATCCTTTGCCAGGAATGCTCTTCCCCCAGATATTCACACGGTTAATTTGTTCAGCCCCTTCACGTGTTTACCCAAATGTTACCTTCTCAATGAAGCCCAATCTTACCTTGAAAATTTCCAGCCTCCCTTATCTTACTCTGTTTTCCCTATTTCCACAGTACCCATCACCCTCTAATAAACTCTAGGCTTTACTTGTGTTTATGTCTATGGTATATTGTCTGTCTGGAATGGGAGCGCCAGGGAGATGGGTATCTTTGTCTGTTCTGCTCACTGACGTATTCTAAGCACTAAGCACAGAACTTTGTAGACAGAAGGGCTTCAGGAAATATTTCTTGAATGACTGCAGTGTCTCATTCACAATGAACTCCCACTCCTATGTCATCCTATGACATGTACGATGTCCCAACCATTCTTCTGGCTCATATCAGGTAGGCACTGCCTCACTTCATTTCTGTACCTAAGTCCTGTCTCCTCAGACAGGATTAGACTCTAAGGACTTAGATTCTAAGTCTGGAGATGTGACATCTGTAGCTGTGTCCCACTGAGGATCCAGTCCAACTTCTTTGGCTCAGCACTGTATATTCCTTTGTGAAAGCTATCTTTCCCCAACTCTCAATCTATGTGGTTCTGGTTGGGCTAATATGACTCCACACCCCAGGGATGGATGTGTGACCCATACCCATCTAAAGAAAACATGGCATTGCCCAGTAACAAAGATTGGTTTGAGGATGGCTATTCAGTCAAGCCAGGTACTGCTGGGGAAACATTTCAGGTACTATTTCTGTTGAGATGGCCAGAAGCTACTGGTATTTCTCTTTGCCACTGTTTTTTGAGCTCCTGACTAGAAATAAAGCCTATACAGAGGAAAGCAGAGCCCAGAGATGGAGAGTGGTAGATTTGTGCCATCATTCCCTAAGCATCTAGATCTAGTGGTCCCTGAAGTCCATCACTAGAGATTCTAGAGATTCCCAGTTACAAGGGCCAAAATATCCTTTTTTTTTTTTTTTTTTTACTAAAACCAACTTTACTTAAGTCAATAGTACAGTGCCCTATACTATTTACTTATTCTCAACCTTGTTTCACAGAGGATTTAAAGAGGCTTACAAAGGTACAAACAATTGTACGATTAAAAATATTTCAAGGAAATAAGACAAAAAAGCAAACAAACCCATAAAAGAGGAAACAAAAGGGAAACATGGAAGAGCTTAGTCCACAAACGTCTACCAGGAAGTCCTGTACATTTTTAGTAGTTGTTCACACGTTTAGCTCTGATCTTTGTAGAGCCAAGGTATAAAGGAAAATACAGTTGATTATAACAGTCACAGGGGACATAAGTTAAAAGACATGAGATTGTGAGATTTCAGAGTTGAGGGGCTGGTCTTACTTATCACCTGTTTCTGAAATTCTGTAAGTTTATTAAAAGGATTGAACAAATGAATGCGAACAAGTTGTACAGAGGTGCCCAACTATTCCTGCTGTTGAGGCTACAGGGAATTATCTGTAATGGTGTATCTAATACTTGGTTCTATATAATTATTCAGAATCACACAAATCAGTCATCAAGGCCCCTTCTAGGGTTGTCAACATTATACATATACAAATGTTTATGGATATTTTTTGACCCAAAGTGAAAAGAACCCTCCAATTTTCATTCATTTTTATGGGTATGTTTTGTTCTGTTCAAAAAGTGTGCTGTTTACAAAGCAGCTTCTGTTTACCCTCATAAACTATTTTTATGCCCTGACATTTATATGCTCCTTGAGGCAAGGAGATTAACCTTATTTGTTTACTTGTTTTGTACACAGCTTTGAAACTGTAGGTGGTTACTAGTTATACACTGACTGATAACCTCGCATTACTCTGAGTACGTTGTCCTCTTCAGCTTGCATCCATCAGCTCCACGACGCAGCCAACACACGGGCCTCTCTGTTCACTGACCTCATCACTCCCTCAAATCTTTCTTGCTATCTTACCTCAGTCAACCCACTCTGAGTCCAACGCTAGACTTTTCTCATCATCACCAAGAACTGTACTTCCTCCACTTCTTCCAGGCCATTTCCCCAGGGCAACAACCCACCCATCCCTTCCAGACTTCCAAGCACTGATTCTGCCACTCTATCTCCCACTGAGAAACCTCTCATGCCCTCCTTTCCTTCTCACCCTGGTGAACGTCCATGGTCTGTCACTGTCAGTACTCCCTTGCATATATCCTCAAACTCCTCGTCCCTCACCAGGCACATGTCATTCCTGGTTATATCCCAAGCCTGACCCTCTCCCTCCATCATGCTCGGTTCATACCTTATAGCCAATTTAACAGCAATTGCAGTTGGATCTACTTTCAAAATATATCTCAGATCTCACCACTTCTTATCTCACTTACCATCAACATCTTAGTCTAAATTATCATCACTATGGGTACGGATTATTGTATCAATAGTAGCCTCTACCTGCTCTCCTCACTTCCATTATTTCCTCCAATACGATCTTTAAAACAAAAGCACACAATAACGCTTTCCCAATCAAAACCTTGCATGGTCCTCCCATCACACTCGGGATAAAATCCAAACTTCCTACCACTCTCTGAAGGCTCTGCAGGAGCTTTCCGGTTAGCTCTCTGTTCTTACCGTCTACCATTCTCCCTTTAAATCACTTCCTTCTAGCTACCCAGGAGTTCTTGCTCTATCTTGAAAATGCCAAGCCTATCCCTGCCTCAGGACCTTTGTACTTACCGTTCTCTCTACATGAAATCCTTCTCAAAATCTTCACATGACTTGTTCACTTATTTCATTCACTCTTGCTCAGAGACACCTCCCCTGACACTCTACCTACAGTTACCTCCTACCCCCATCACTCTCCATCCTTCTGTCCATCATTTTACAAATGTGCTTCTTCCACAACTGCCCAACTAGAATGGAAACTCTCTGAGCACATGAAAGTTCCCTGTCTTATTCACTGCGAATCCCTAGTGTCTAGAACAGTTTTGAATGCAGTAGGTACTGAATAAATAGTAGTTGAATGAATGGAGAGAGTTTATCATTTATTGGAAGATGTCTTTTTACCAGACACAGGACAAGGTGTTCTAAAGGGATGAGTAAGCCAGTCCCTGCCCTCAAGAAGCTCCCAGTCTTGCACAGTGAGTACTTCTTGATGTGTCTTCCTTAGACCGGCAGCATCCACACCACCTGGGAACTTATGAGAAAGGCAGATTCTCAGGCCCCACCTGGAGCCACTGAATTAGCAGCGCTGGGGGTGGGACAGCCGTCTGTGCTTTAACAAGCCCTCCTGGCAATTCTTATGCTCTGTGGACTTTGAGAACCACGGTTCTAGTGGGGAACTCAGACCTAAACAAGCAATTAGAGTTTAGGGGGGGCCAGTGCCATTGGCAAACGCTTGACATTTTAAAGAAATTCTTTGTTAAAAGTCAGACGGCTGTGCCAGTACAAATAAATCCCTCCAATCTACTTGTCATTTTCCATTTTCTTATCCTTTTCACTTTTCTAAAGGGAGTGAACTTATATTTCAAACAGAGAGGAAACAAAAACAAAAACAAAAACAACAAAACACAAACAGCAGGTCCAAGACCAGGGAGCTGTAGCCTTGTTTAACCAGTTTTCTAAATCCTGTTAAACTAGGCTATAACTCTTGAGGCTGGCCCACGCTCTGCGTTGTGTAAACTACAGAATCTCCACGCGAATGGGAACAAGAGGCCCAGTGTTGTCTGGTGTGAGCTGGCAGCACACCTAGACAATAGGAGTCCCTCTCAAAACGAGGACCGAATACAGAGTGAGGAATCCAAACCTCAGCGGAAAGTTAGCCTCTGTCCAAGAAAGCAGGCCAGCCTGATTTCGGACCCCCTCTATCTGTGCTGCCCACCTGGAGCGTCTCTGCTCAAGGTTTCTGTCTGTCCACGAGCTGTTGTCAGCCTAGTTTTTAGTGAACGCCAGTGGGCTGTTTCCCTCCCACCCTGATGACAAACACCAATCGGCCTTTGCAGCTCCCTCTGATTTTAGCTCCAGATAAAAGAAGACCCCCTGGACATTTGCACTTCACATCTACCTACTGAGCAAAACTTGGTGAGCCAGTTTAATTGGCCTGAATACCTCAGACTTGCTATCAGCTGATAAATCAGCAGGAGGCACTTAGAAAATTAGGTTGGCCTTAATCTTATTTTAAAACTTGGAGTTGTAGCCAAAAAAAAAAAAAAAGAAAGAAAGAAAAGAAGAAGGAAAAAAGAAAAAGAGTTTTGACTGGGTTTTGAAGCAGTGAAGTGATTGGCCATTTCAGATTTTCTAAGATGTCAGCTGAAGCCCATATGAAAACAGTTAAATGTTATTCTAAGAGATTCCAATATGCTAGGAATATGATAGGGGACGTTGAATGGAAAACTCTGTAATTACTGTGTTCATGTTTCATGGTAAAATATATTCAAGATTAACTGTATTCTAATGGAATGGTACATGTATCCAAAACATCTGGGAGCAGCCTTGTTGGGTGGGAAGGAGGAATAATTTAATTAGGCCACAGATAGAGTTTTCATAGAATTCCTGGTCGTACAGCACTAGGTTTGAATTTCCTCTTTCACAACTTTGAGCCACTGGTCATGAGATCAGCATTGTTAGGAAACAAAGCTGGGGCGCAGTCTGATCTTTTCTGTGCTACCCACGTGGGGCTGTATTTGACCCAGTGGGAGCGGTGAGGGTCAGGACAGACGCTCAACGTATTGCTCGTATACATAAAGCCCTGTGTGGGTTTCACAGGCATCCACTGACTTTGGAAACCAGTCAGTTTCTCTGAAAATATACACAACGTTAAACCACAGGCTGAGTTTTCAATATGTTGTAAACATTCTCACAGCGAGAGCAAAAATAGCCCACTTTGATGCATGGCCTGCCAGCGCTTGCTCCTAAGAGTGGCCGAGAGGAGGAGAGAAGCTGGGAAAGAACAAAGTAAAAAGAGAAAGAGACACAGAAAGAGAGAGAGACAAGAGAGAGAACAGAGGGAGCACAGGACTGAGAGAGAGTAAAAGACAGAGAGAGAGAGATACAAAGAGAGAGAGAGAAAAGAGATTTCAAAGTAAACCAGCATCCCTAAGTAACCTGGAATTTTCAACTTCCTAAAAAATTCAGTGGGACAATGCAAGGGCAAGGCTTACTTGGAGGCTCCTTGGGTAATAATAAGACTCCTTGGTTGTGTGAGGGTGACGGGCATTGGCAGAGCTGCTGGCTGGCTGCCTGCCTTGTTCCATGACTTTAGAACTTCACTTGGATTTGGATTCACGCAAATATGAGCATCAGGGAGGAAACAGTCCCCGCTGACCTCCAGAATGAATTTCTCAGCAGGGTTCATCAGTACATCATTACTGTGAAGCAAGGAGGGGTTTTCTGGGGTTTCCCAATTCTCTAATTCTGCACTTAGAGACAAAATAATAACTGGAGTCCATTCACAGACTGCAGAGAGACGGGGAAAATGCAAGGACAGATGGTGTTCATGATACTTAGAGTGTGTACATATAAGAGAAAAAGATATTCAAAGGAAATAATGCTGATTATGTTAACATTTTAATTTTAAAGGTTTTTATTAAAAAAATTTAGTTAATGGTATTTTTGTTTTATTGTTCTCTGTAGTTTTCACTGCCAATTTACCAAGTTTAACAGTCATGTTTTTTATAGGGGTGTTTTTAACTGAGTTTTAAAAACCTTAATACTTGTTTAAAGCCATCTCACTTTCACGTCATTCAAAGGAGTTGGCTCCTGGATCTCACAGACTCAATTTTAGAACTGATGCTCACTGTTTCAGCCTACCATATTTGCTCGATTGAATGATATATGTGATTCCAAGGCCTTTGCAGATTGCCAAGAAAGCTCTGGGTTTTTGCTTCAGCCAGGTGCTTGGGTTCAAATCCCAGGTTCACAGTTTGTTAACTTTGGAAGAGTTAAATATTTTCTCAGTAATTCAGTGTCCTCATCTGTAAATTGGAGATAATAATAATACCTAGCTCATAGGGTTCTTGTGGAGGTTAAATGAAATTATACAAATTAAGCACTTTGAATAATACTCAAAATATGGTAAGTGCCATAGACACATTAGCTGTTATTCTGAGTCAATTATTCATTCCTACATCCAATTTTTACTGATCAACTACTCTGTGCCACATTTCCTCTGACCCACAGGGTCTTTGCCACTATAGTTCCCTTTGCCTGGAATGTTTTTCTCCTTTATATTTGATTAAATTATATCTCTCTTTCAGGTCTTAGCTCAAATGTCAATTTCTATTGAAAATTTTCCCTGAACCTCCAGAAGAGATCAGATTCTTAATGTCCTGAGTTCCTTTCCTTCATAGCATTGATCAGAGTTTGTAATATGCATTTGGCTTTTATTATTTGATTCCTGTATGCCCCTCACTAGACCTTCACCATGTACTCCATAAGAGCATGGACCATGCAGGTTTTTGTTCATCATTATGTTCTCAGGACTAGCAGAGGGTAGATGCTCGCTAAAAAATGGTGGCATGAACCAGTGGGTAAGGGTGCTGTCACTGTGCTGAGCATTAATGATGAAAAGATCATCAGTCCCTGCCCTCAAGGAGCTCATAGTCAACTAGAGGTTGGAGGTCAGTCTGGAATCAATCTCAACTGTCCAAGTGAATAATGAGAGGCCCGAATGAAGGCAGCAACAATGTACTTGCTCACTCAGCTCACTGGCCTAGTCACCTGCTGTGGCAGCTCCAGAGCAGCTGAGGGCACGGTCCCAGGACCAATGAGAATCTCTGTACTTAAGCAGGATAATAGGCCCCCTCACAAAGTTGCATTTGGGAATCCTCAATTCATATTTAACTCTCTGGTCAATTGTTAGCTGGAAACTCCAGGAAGTTTCTCTTTGTTTTTGTGTCAGATAACGTATTCAGGCTGTTCCTAGCCGTACTTCTACAAAACTTTCCTCTTGCAAAATAATTTTACATTTTTGTTGTGAGTTCAGTGCTATTTGTGATTCTCTGAGGTCTACGCTCTCTGGAATTTGGCCTAAATCTACTGTTCTGTGCATAACATTTGACTGCATCATCAAATCTTTCTTGTTGTTTCACTTCCGGGCACACTCAATCCACTTATGTAGTATAGAGGAAAGTGGAGATTGGAGGATTTCATCTCAAAACTTAAATCAACGGAGCCTGTGTCTTTATTTCTACTTTTTTTTTAGCTTGTAAGAACAAAAGCATTACAGTGATGACCATTATCAACATGTATTTACTAACTACTTACTATCTTAGTGGGTTCTGAAATTTAGGTCTTTAGGTTATAGGACTTTAAGATCTCTGCCACCAGCTGACTACATGACTTAGGGTTAATTAACTTCTTAATGTATTGTACCCTAGCCTTTTCTCTGAATTATGGGGATAATTGTAACACCTGCACCCTCAGGCTTCTATGAAGTTTAAGTGTGATAATTTATATGGCACACTTAGAATCATGCATGTGTAGAATAAGGGCACAATAATGGTAGGAATAAAGATGCTGATGTTGACAATATTCTCCCAAATTGTGAAGTCCATTATTTTCTCAGTCCAGGAATTTAAAGTTGCCCTGGACTGACAGTGTATCTAGTTATGTGGTAGAAGCAACTCAAATTATCTCTGGAGAGAGGAACTTCAACTTAAAACAAATACAATCCCTATGAACACTTTTTAAGGACGATGACCAACATACCATTAAAAATGATCAAGCACATAAGGAAACAAGGCACCAAGACTGAGAACCAGCAGAAAGAATAAAGAGCAAAAGCAAAATTATAAAGACTTCAGATATTGGACTCATGAATAAAATATTATAAAATGACAATTTTAGAATGTTTAAATAAATAAAAGGCAAGCTCCGGAATACCTACAAGTTATTACCCAACTCCAGAAATGGCAGAGATGAACGGTGAGTTACCCTTGTAGCTGAAAATCTTTTCTTTCTCTTCTCTATTCACCTTGGTCCTCTAATTGGCCTGTTCTCCCAAGCTCTACTTTTAGGTCTAGGCCTGGTCTTGAAAGCTAATCCTTATGGATTGGGGTCCGAAAACATGCTCTTTGGTATTTCCCTGCCCTTGAGGAGGAGGGTTGATTCTACGTCCTGCACTTCCTGGGCAGAGTTGGAAATCTTCCCATGAAGGGACAGATGTTCTGGGATCTCAGCTTGTCATAGGGTAGTAGCAAATCTAATTCCCTGACTTCAGTCCACGTTGGTTCCTATTTCACAGAAAACAAGCCTCCAGCTAGTTAAAAAATAAGGAAATGTTTAAAAGTTAGGCTGGGATTTAGGGTGGGTTAATTAGCAGTTCAGCAATAGACCCAGATTTTTTCTTTCTGCCTGTCTATCCACACCACTGGCTTCACTCTACAGCTAGTTCTACTCATCTTCTCAAGGTGGCTGTCAGGGGCAATTAGACATATGTGTGTCCTTACTCAAGCCCAGTCAGAGACAGTGAAAGGGGCTCTTTCCTAAGCCAGTGGATAAAAGTCTTTCATACAATCTGGTTGGGCCAACACAGGTCATGTGCACACTATGGTCTAAAAGATTTACTGATTGGCTTAAGCCTGAATTCCTGAACCAATCACTAGCAAGGAAGAATTCATTTATGTAACTTGTTAAACAAGTGGCTCATCGTTCTCCAAGTGGCTGAAACTAGCCTTGTGAGGAAATTAAAGGGGCTGTTATTGTCCTCACAATGATTTGGGGGTAACAAGTAGACAAGAAGCTAAAGGTCTTACAAAGCATACAGAGGACTGCAGGAGAGAGTAAGGCAGTGTTGAGACCATTGGCACTGAATATGTGACTGAAACCATGTTAAAGCCTCTATATAAACTTTTAAGATTCTGGTGGACAGATGCGGAGAACTACTCATTTTAACAGCTGCAGGAGACAAGACTCGTATGTTCACAGGCCAGGAACATGCAACAATCAACAGCAAATGTATTTCCACCCGTGTGGCTGGCAGGGTCTTGGTGCTCTGGCCTGGTGTCAGGCCTGAGCCTCTGAGGTGGGAGAGGTGAGTTCATGACACTGGACCACCAGAGACCTCCCAGCCCCATGTAATATCAATCGGTGAAAGCTCCCCCAGAGATCTCCATCTCAACACTAAGATCCAGCTCCACCCAACGGCCAGCACTCCAGCGCTGGATGACCCACGCCAAACAACCAGCAAGGCAGGAACACAATCGCACCCATTAGCAGAGGCTTCCTAAAATCATACTAAGTTCACAGACACCCCAAAACACACCACTGGACGTGGTCCTCCCCACCAGAAAGACTAGATCCAGTCCCTCCTACCAGAACACAGGCACCAGTCCCCTCCACCAGGAAGCCTACACAAGCCACTGAACCAACCTCACCCACTGAGGGCAGACACTAAAAACAATGGGAACTACGAGCCTGCAGCCTGTGAAAAGGAGACCCCAAACACAGAAAGTTAAACAAAATGAGAAGATAGAGAAATATGCAGCAGAGGAAGGAGCAAGGTAAAAACCCACCAGACCAAACAAATGAGGAGGAAAAAGGAAGTCTACCTGAAAAAGAATCAGAGTAATGATAGTAAAGATGATCCAAAATCTTGGAAATAGAATGGAGAAAATACAAGAAAAGTTTAACAAGGACCTAGAAGAACTAAAGCGCAAACAGACAATGATGAACAACACAATAAATGAAATTTGAAATTCTCTAGAAGGAATCAATAGCAGAATTACTGAGGCAGAAGAATGGATAAGTGACCTGGAAGATAAAATAGGGGAAATAACTACCACAGAGCAGAATAAAGAAAAAAAGAATAAAAAGAATCGAGGACAATCTCAAAGACCTCTGGGACAACATTAAATGCACCAACATTCGAATTATATGGGTCCCAGAAGAAGAAGAGAAAAAGAAAGGGACTGAGAAAATATTTGAAGAGATTATAGTTGAAAACTTCCCTAACATGGGAAAGGAAATATTCAATCAAGTCCAGGAAGCGCAGAGAGTCCAATACAGGATAAATCCAAGGAGAAACATGCCAAGACACATATTAATCAAACTATCAAAAATCAAATACAAAGAAAAAATATTAAAAGCAGCAAGGGAAAAACAACAAATTACATACAAGGGAATCCCCATAAGGTTAACAGCTGATCTTTCAGCAGAAACTCTGCAAGCCAGAAGGCAGTGGCAGGACGTATTTAAAGTGATGAAAGGGAAAAACCTACAACCAAGATTACTCTACCCAGCAAGGATCTCATTCAGATTAGATGGAGAAATTAAAAGCTTTACAGACAAGCAAAAGCTAAGAGAATTCAGCACCACCAAACCAGCTTTACAACAAATGCTAAAGGAACTTGTCTAGGCAGGAAACACAGGAGAAGGAAAAGACCTACAAAAACAAAACCAAAACAATTAAGAAAATGGTAATAGGAACATATATATTGATAATTACCTTAAAAGTAAGTGGATTAAATGCTCCAAGCAAATGACATAGATTGGCTGAATGGATACAAAAACAAGAACCATATATATGCTGTCTACATGAGACCCACTTCAGACCTAGGGACACATAAAGAGTGAAAGTGAGGGGATGGAAAAAAATATTCCATGCAAATGGAAATCTGAAGGAAGCTGGCATAGCAATTCTCATATCAGACAAAATAGACTTTAAAACAAAAACTATTACAAAAGACAAAGAAGGACACTACATAATGATCAAAGGATCAATCCCAGAAGAAGATATAACAATTTTAAATATTTATGCACCCAACATAGGAGCACCTCAATACATAAGGCAAATGCTAACAGCCATAAAAGTGGAAATTGACAGTAACACAGTACTAGTAAGGGAGTTTAACACCCCACTTTCACCAATGGACAGATCATCCAAAATGAAAATAAAAAAGGGAACACAAGCTTTAAATGACACATTAGACTAGATGGACTTAATTGATATTGATAGGAACTTCCAACCAAAAACAACAGAATACACTTTCTTCTCAAGTGCTCATGAAACATTCTCCAGGATAGATCATATTTTGGGTCACAAATCAAGCCTTGGTAAATTTAAGAAAATTGAAATCATATCAAGTATCTTTTCTGACCACAACACTATAAGACTAGATATCAATTACAGGAAAAAAACTTTGAAAAATACAAACAGGGGCTTCCCTGGTGGTGCAGTGGTTGAGAATCTGCCTGCCAATGCAGGGAACACGGGTTCGAGCCCTGGTCTGGGAAGATCACACATGCCGTGTAGCAACTAAGCCCGTGCGCCACAACTACTGAGCCTGCGCATCTGGAGCCTGTGCTCCGCAAAAAGAGAGGCCACGATTTTGAGAGGCCCGCGCACCGTGATGAAGAGTGGCCCCCGCTTGCCGCAACTAAAGAAAGCCCTCGCACAGAAACAAAGACCCAACACAGCCAAAAATAAATAAATAAATAAATAAATACAAACACATGGAGGCTAAACAATACGCTACTACATAACCAAGAGATCACTGAAGAAATCAAAGAGGAAATCAAAAAATACCTAGAAATAAATGACAATTAAAACACGATGGCCCAAAACCTATGGGATGCAGCAAAAGCAGTTCTAAGAGGGAAGTTTATAGCAATACAATCCTACCTCAAGAAACAAGAAAAATCTCAAATAAACAACCTAACCTTACACCTAAAGAAATTAGAGAAAGAAGAATAAAAAAGCCCACAAAGTTAGCAGAAGGAAAGAAATCATAAATATCAGATCAGAATAAATGAAAAAGAAATGAAGGAAATGATAGCAAAGATCAATAAAACTAAAGGCTTGTTCTTTGAGAAGATCAACAAAATTGATAAACCATTAGCCAGATTTATCAAGAAAAAAGTGAGAAGACTTAAATCAATAGAATTGGAAATGAAAAAGGAGAAGTAAAAACTGACACTGCAGAAATACAAAGAATCATGAGAGATTACTATAGGCAACTATATGCCAATAAAATGGACAACCTGGAAGAAATGGACAGATTCTTAGAAAAGAACAACCTTCCAAGACTGAACCAGGAAGAAATAGAAAATATAAACAGACCAATCACAAGCACTGAAATTGAAACTGTGATTAAAAATCTTCCAACAAACAAAAGCCCAGGACAAGATGGCTTCACAGGCGAATTCTATCAAACATTTAGAGAAGAGCTAACACCTATCCTTCTCAAACTCTTCCAAAATATAGCAGAGAGAGGAACACTCCCAAACTCCTTCTACGAGGCCACCATCACCCTGATACCAAAACCAGACAAAGATGTCACAAAGAAAGAAAACTACAGGCCAATATCACCGATGAACATAGATGCAAAAATCCTCAACAAAATACAAGCAAACAGAATCTAACAGCACATTAAAGGGGTCATGCACCTTGATCAAGTGGGGTTTATCCCAGGAATGCAAGGATTCTTCAATATATGCAAATCAATCAAAGTGATACACCACATTAACAAATTGAAGGATAAAAACCATATGATCATCTCAATAGATGCAGAAAAAGCTTTAGAGAAAATTCAACACCCATTTATGATAAAAACCCTCCAGAAAGCAGGCAGAGAGGGAACCTACCTCAACATAATAAAGGCCATATATGACAAACCCACAGCCAACATCATTCTCAATGGTGAAAAACTGAAACCATTTCCTCTAAGATCAGAAGCAAGACAAGGTTGCCCACTCTCACTGCTATTATTCAACCTAGTTTTGGAAGTTTTAGCCACAGCAATCAGAGAAGAAAAAGAAATACAAATCGGAAAAGAAGAAGTAAAACTGACACGGTTTGCAAATGACATGATACTATACAGAGAATCCTAAAGATGCTACCAGAAAACTACTAGAGCTATTCAATGAATTTGGTAAAGTAGCAGGATACAAAATTAATGCACAGCAAACTCTTGCATTCCTATACACTAATGATGAAGAATCTGAAAGAGAGATTAAGGAAACACTCCCATTTACCATTGTAACAAAAAGAGTAAAATAGCTAGGAATAAACCTACCTAAGGAGACAAGAGACCTGTATGCAGAAAACTATAAGACACTAATGAAAGAAATTAAAGATGATACAAATAGATGGAGAGATATACCATGATCTTGGACGGGAAAAGCAACATTGTGAAAATGAATATACTACCCAAAGCAATCTACAGATTCAGTGCAATCCTTATCAAACTACCAATGGCAGTTTTCACAGAACTAGAACAAAACATTTCACAATTTGTATGGAAACACAAAAGACCCCGAATAACCAAAGCAATCTTGAGAAAGTAAAATGGAGCTGGAGGAATCAGGGTCCCTGACTTCAGATTATACTACAAAGCTACAGTAATCAAGACAGGATGGTACTGGCACAAAAACAGAAGTATAGATCAATGGAACAGGATAGAAATCCCAGAGAAAATCCCATGCATATATGGTCACCTTATCTTTGACAAAGGAGGCAAGAATATATACTGGAGAAAAGACAACCTCTTCAATAAGTGGTGCTGGGAGAACTGGATAGCTACATGGAAAAGAATGAAATTAGAACACTCTGTAACACCATACACAAAAATAAACTCAAAATGGACTAAAGACCTAAATGTAAGGCCAGACAGTATAAAACTCTTAGAGGAAAACAAACATAGGCAGAACACTCTTTGACATAAATCACAGCAAGATCCTTTTTGACCCACCTCCTAGAGAAATGGAAATAAAAACAAAAATAAACAAAGGGGACCTAATGAAACTTAAAAGCTTTTGCCTAGCAAAGGAAACCATAAACAAGACGAAAAGACAACCCTCAGAATGGAAGAAAATAGTTGCAAATGAAGCAGCTGACAAAGGATTAAACTCCAAAATTTACAAGCAGCTCATGCAGCTCAATATCAAAAAAACAAACAACCCAATCCAAAAATGGGCAGAAGACCTAAATAGACATTTCTCCAAAGAAGATATACCAATTGCCAACAAACACATGAAAGGATGGTCAACATCACTAATCATCAGAGAAATGCAAATTGAAACTACAATGAGGTATCACCCCATACCAGTCAGAATGGCCATCATCAAATAATCTACAAACAATAAATGCTGGAGAGGGTGTGGAGACAAGGGAACCCTCTTGCACCGTTTGTGGGAAAGTAAGTTAATACAGTCACTATGGAGAACAGTATGGAGGTTCCTTAAAAAACTAAAAATAGAACTACCATATGACCCAGCAGTCCCACTACTGGGCATATACCCTGAGAAAACCATAATTCAAAAATAGTCATGTACGACAATGTTCATTGCAGCACTATTTACAATAGCCAGGACATGGAAGCAACGTAAGTGTCCATCGACAGATGAATGGATAAAGAAGATGTGGCACATATATACAATGGAATATTACTCAACCATAATAAGAAATGAAATTGAGTTATTGGTAGTGAGGTGGATGGACTTAGAGACTGTCATACAGAGTGAAGTAAGTCAGAAAGAGAAAAATACCATATGCTAACACATATATATGGAATCTAAAAAAAAAGAAAAAAACAGTTCTGAAGAACCTAGGAGCAGGACAGGACTAAACACACAGACTTAGAGAATGGACTTGAGGACACGGGGAGGGGGAAGGGTAAGCTGGGACAAAGTGAGAGAGTGGCATGGACATATATACACTACCAGATGTAAAATAGATAGCTAGTGCGAAACAGCTACGTTGCACAGGGAGATCCGCTCAGTGCTTTGTGACCACCTAGAGGGGTGGGATAGGGAGAGTGGGAGGGAGATGAAAGAGGGAGGGGATATGGGGATATATGTATATGTATAGCTGATTCACTTTGTTATACATCAGAAACTAACACAGCATCATAAAGCAATTATACTCCAATAAAGATGTTAAAAAAAACAGGTCTGCAATATAGTTTCATACAATAGTGAATTGTCCTCTGATCGGCAGGACATTAAAAAAATAATAGCTTTATTGAGATATAATTCGTATACCACAGAATTCACCTATTTAATGTATAGGATCCTTTTTTTTTTTTTAAAGATTATTCAAAGTTGTGCAACTATGATCACAACCAATTTTAGAACATTTTCATCATTCCTCTCCATGGCAAATAAGCCCCCAAAGCAATTACTCAGCCTGACCTGCAGCTCCCCAACACACACATCCTAGAAACCTAATCTATCTTGTGTCTCAAAAGATTTGCCTGTTCAGGATATTTCATATAAATGGAATAAAACAATATGCGGCCTTTGGTGACTGGCTTCTCTCACTTAGTATATTGTTTTCAAAATTCATCCATGCCATAGCATACATTAACACTTCATTATTTGAAGTGCAAAAAATACTCCATTGTATGGATCTACCACATTTTATTTATCTATTTGTCAGCTGATGGACATTTGGGTTGTTTCCACTTTTGAGCTGTCATTGATAATGCTGCTTTGGGCATTCAAGTACAAGTTTCTGTGAGGATACATGTTTACATTTCTCTTGGGTATTTACCTAGGAATGGAATTGCTGGGTCATATGCTAACTCTATGTTTAAACTTTTGAAAGACTGCCAGATCATCCAAAACATTTTCTATTCTTACTTGATCTGCAGATGGAAATAACCCCTGTTTCTAATTACTGGAGTGCATTATATGACTCTCATTTACACATAAACATGAAGCATTGTTTTGCAAGTTACTTCTGCACATTGAATTTTCTAAGAAGGCAGCCATTGTGTTCAAGAGAGGGAAGACTTCAGTATGTTTGTTGGGAACTTGACTACCAGTTGGTCATCGTTTCAGAAAAATCACATCACTGACAATCACACTGTTTGTTATATTTGAGTTGCCAACAAAACACACCTTTTGTCAGTCTACACCAGTGGTTCTTAACCAGAGGTGATCTTGCCCACTGCCCCAGGGCTCGCTGGCAATGACTGGAGACGTTTTTGGTTGTCTGGGAGGTGGGTAAGAGATGATACTGGCATCTAGGACGCAGAGCCCAGGGATGGTGCTAAACATCCTTCAGTGCTTAATAAGGTGGCCCCTACAGCAACGAATTATCCAGACTCAAATGTCAATAGTGCTGAGGTTGAGAAACCCTGGTGTACACACATAGTTCTCGAATTCACAGGGCACCTTCCCTCAAGCACTATCACCCCACTATTTATTATGTGCTCTAGTGGAGCCATGCTGGGGCATTTTCTGATTGAAATGCGTATAATTTTATTATATGAAACTTTTATTTATTCTTTGTATGGCAGTTACGGAATTATATTGATTTCACAAAATATGTATCTCTGAATTTCATTTCACGATAATACAGGCATGCTACAAATTACATAAATCTGCTAGAATGGAAGCCAGTGGTTTGGGCCTCACTGGGAGCTGGGCTGGGCTTCCTCTGTAACCACTGGGCCCTGGAGGGGAGAGCTGAACACCAAGGGGAACTGGGACTCTAGGAGGAAGAAGAAAGGAAGTTCTAGGAAAACAGTCAGCCGTGGGCACTACAATTTCCAGTGTTTGCCAAGACCCTGGTTTTTGATCCCTGGGAAGACTGAATGTATTTCCTACCTTGAATGACCACCTTATACCCTGATCACCTTACACCCCCCTTTCTTTTCTTGCTTAAATTGATTTCAGTAGATTCCATTATTTGCACCCTAAAAAAAGGCTGGAAGTAAAACAAAGGCAGGTGGGAAAACACAGTATGGCATTCTCAGAAGCTTAAAGAGGGACTGCCCTTGATATGACTTGAACCTGGTTTTCCCAGTGGTTCTTATCAGCAGTGGATGTTGTTGTGGAATGTCTCCATCTAAGAAGATGACAACAGATGGAGAAATGGAACTTTCCTATTGAGAAGGGTGCAAAGCTGGCATGTGGACCGCAGAGACCCCACAACAAAAGATCTGTCATGGGACGAATAAGAGCTGAAAATATTTCCTCCCCCTGGGAAGTGGGTGTTATGAAACTTTCTTCTACTCAGCAATCAAGCAATGCATGTCTTGGCTGGTCTGTAAGGAAAGAGGTAGCTCTATAGTTTACTCAACCTTTTCCTTGCAGTTAAAAAATTGAGTGTGCATGAGATTCTCAGTGTGGGTGTGCATGCCCACATGTGCTTGTTTTGGTTAAAATTCAGATTCCTAGATTCTGCCCTGAAGGATGACTATCTCAGTAGGTATGGTGGGTCCTTGGGAACCTGTATCTTAAACAAGATGCTTCTCCACCCCGTCCGCTCCTCCCTTGACTCCCTTTGATTCCAGCTCTGAGAATCCTGCTTTAGACATAATGATTCTGGTCTTTGTTCCTGACTGAGGCAAGAGTTGAGAAAGAAAACACTGCCAGAGTTTTCCCTGCTGTAGAAAGCTTACTCATATCCGTGTGTCAGCTTGGCTTTCTGGCTGCTTAGAGAGGGCTACAGAAGTTGGCTCTTCCAGAGCTGGCTGACATTCCCTCGGCAATGGAATTTCCTTTGCTGCAGAACCTGTGGCTTGCCTCATGCTGTGCACAGATTTTGTTGCTACTCAGGAAGATTTCCTTGAAGTGGCCTCAGTCGACCAATGGTTAGGAATGGGGCGTGTGGGCCCTGGGATCACATGATCTGTAGTATGGCCGTCACACACAATTTGGCCACTGAGGGGACAATACCTATTGTCACCCCTCAAAGGGTTGGGCCACTGATTATGTCAGCTGCCTTATAGGATATGCTTCTCATGCCCTTGTAAACGAGTTACTCTTGATAAAGACCAGGGTTAGAGGAATTGATAGATGTATTTATGTATGTATATAACCCCTGATGGGTTGAGGTTTGGGTGTTTCCAAGGGACTTTGATGTGGAGGAGAAAATACATTTCAACAAGAAATCCCTGTTGGAGAGAAGGCTTGGGTGCCCTCCCCCACCCTCCAAAGGCTTCTGAACCAGATAGAAAGCAGGTCCCGGGGAGATGAAAAGTTGAAGTGCTGTGGAAAACAGTAATTTCAGCCAGGATTGCTGGTGGGTGTGGAGAGATGACTTGGATTCATGAAAAAGAATCAGAGAAGCTGGAAAGGAGAAATGTATCGCATATGGTTGTTATGCCTTTTTCTTTCTGGGAACAGGTGCAGGAGCTTCAGGAACAGGGAACATAGGACAAACAGCAGTGTTTAGGAAAACCAGAGAGGTAAATGCTTCCTGCCAAGGCCAGGTGTGTCCTCAAAAAGAATTACAGACCATTTTGCTGGCAGAAATGGTTCCAGCTCTTCAAGGATAGAAAATACCAGGCACTCATGTCCCACTGCCAATGGATCACTGCACACTTTCTCACTCTGGGCAGCCATTAGCAGTTGATCAGAGTTAGCACTCAAGATGACATAGAGGATAATTAAATATTCCCCAGGCAAGATCTGAGAGAATATCTCGGACTAGATAAGATGTACGAACAAGACTAATATCAAGGTTCCAAAGCCTCATGAATCTTGGGGGAAACCTCTGATTCCTTTCTAAGGACTGTGGGGAACCTGGGATAGTTTATATCAGTGATAATAAAAGCAACTATTATTTATTAAACCTTCTCAACGTACACTGAATTATTTTTGTGTCGTTTCATCCTCACATCAGTGCAGCGAGGGGCTGGCATTCTCATTTTGTAGAGGGAACTGAGGCTCAGAGAAGTTAAGAAACTTGGGTGAAGTCACACAGCTAGGGAATGGCTGAGCTGATATTCAGACCCAAGAAGCTTGAGTGCAGAGTATCAACTTTCAGCTCAGAGGCCTTGGGCGCAAGATGATCTCCCTCAGTCTGGGTGAACACGGGACGTTATAAAGGCACAGCCCAAGACAGACTTTTGGCCAGCTCCCTCAGATGCGTTTATCCCCTAAATTGCCTCTGTAGAGATTTCTGCCATCCACCATCTCCCTTCTCTGTTTGCAGAGGGTGGGCTCTGTCGGAAGGAGAAGCATGCAAAGATTGTAAGCTGACACCTTGCCCTGGTCATTTTCATGACTTATGAGCACATATCAGACATACAGTTGCCAAACACCCTTGCATGATACTCATTTTCCTCGGGTCCCAGCTGCCTGTGAGTCCAGAAAGAAAGCTGAGGCCAGCTCCAGGGTCAGCTCAGTGAACAGATGGGGATGAGCAGAAGTGACACCCGATCACTCCTCGGCATCTGCTGGGCCTGTCGCGGCTGCTTCGGCTGGCCGATGCCTTGACCTGGCTAATCTTGTTGGTCATCCTGACGCCGGCTGTGTTGTGTCACTCATCCCAGCCCCTGGGGTGACTCCTAATTCCAGAGGGTTTCCTTCAGAAAGTCAGGATGATAGCGCTGTGACTGGTTGCTCTAATTTTGACCTTGGGTTGGCCTTCAGCAAACAAACCCTATACATGGGGTAAAGGAGGATCTAAGACGCCTGATTCTAGGGAGTTTACTGAAAACACTGGTCTATCTCCAGGTACTTCCTTTCTTGACATTTGTCATCTGACACCAACAATACTCATATACCTGCTATGGTTAGCTAGATTTTCTCGAATATCATGCTAAAAGAATAAGGAAACAGGCTTAGTTGGGTGCACGGCCACAGATCTCATTTACCATCTACCTCTCTGATAGTTACTGAGCACCTATTATGTGTCAGTCAACCTTAATGGGGCACCGTCAAACCAACGATGAAAAATTCAACTTCATTACTGCCACTTGGAGCTCCCAGTCTACTGGAAGAGGTTGCAAAATAAGCTGGTTAGAAACAGATCAGTATAATTATAATTTGAGCAAAGCTATAAAGGAAAAGAGCCTTTCCAGGACTGATGTGTGAAGACCCAGAAGCAGAAAAGTTTGGCTTGTTCCAGAAACTGAAAGGTGGCCACGGGGGCTGGAGTGTAGTGGGCCGTGGGGATGGGGCAGGAGATTGGGAGGAAGAGGCAAGCACAGGTTAGATGGTGCAGGGTCAGGCTAGAGAGCTTAGATTTTATGTGAGGTTCACTGGAACTCGTTGAAGGGTTTTAAGCAGGAAAATGGCATAAGGTAGGCAATGTTTTAAAATATAATGTTTTTTTGTAATGTGGAGAATATTTTGGACAAAGCTAGAGTGGAAAAAGTAACACAAGTTAAGAGACTATCACAATACTAAAAAAAAACAAAAAGAAACTAAAATGGCTACAATGGGGACAGAGAAAAGTCAGAGATCTCTCATAATTCTTCTTTCTGATAATGTGGGAACAAAATGACAACAGGTGGATGACCTCGGTGATTTAATTTCTCCACTGTGAGTAAAAAAATTCTAAGATAACATCTAATTAAAAATTACACTTCTAGTAATGTCTTATGTGGACGAAAACAAGTGAACACAGGTTTACTACAAGAATGTTCACTACCACAATGTTTATAGTAGCAAAAAATTATAGTCTGAATGTCCCAAATATTCAACCTAGGAACTTGTTTAACATATCACAATTCATCTATATAATTTATGAAACAATTTTCATGAAACAATTATCGCATATATAAATCTATTTGATGATACGGACAGTTATCCATAATGAAAAAATGGAGTGAACAAGGCATATTTAAGATCAATATGGACAATACAATACGCTTTGGGGGTTACATTTGCAAAGAAAAATAAAAATCCCTCAAATGACGTCCAAGCAAATATTAACAATGGTGAACACTAGGTGCTAGACGTTAGGGGTCATTATAAATCCTTTTTATTCTCACGTCTATTTTCTGTTTATTTTACTATATACTAGAGTATCATTTTATATAATTTTATGAAGTTAATTTAAACAATTTCCTATATGTATGTAGTGGACTGGTAGTAATAAACTTCATAAACAAGCTACATATATACCTTTCTGTGTTATTGTTAAACACACAGCTTTACTCACTGAGCCTTGTCATGTGCCTTATATCTTTTCTCTTTGATCTTGCTTATCATCTTTGTTTACTGCCTTCTGCAATATCCTTCCTACTCTCCCTTCCTCCTATCTAAATTCACTCTTCCATAGTAGGTTGACCACATAATTTCTCATGCAAACTATGACACTTTTGAGAATGAAAAGGGCCAATATTACACCATTAAGTATGAACTAGTGTTGGCTCAGCCAAATCAGTACATCTGGTCAACCTCTTACAATCCCTTGTTCATTTTGCATCTCCTCTGTAATACTCTTTGCCATTTTGAACTCTAATCATTTACTCCATCCTCTGGCAAAAGCTGTAAACACACCATTTGTTTTATGTTCTTTTCCATATAGTTCTTTACATCTTTGACTGTTATTGACCATTTCTTCTGCTTGTGTCTTCTTTGTTGACTGGACACCAAGCTCAGTGATGGCAGGCACTGTATTGTCCACCCACCCTCCTTCACTTCAATGCTACATGTCTCTTACCTAACAAATGCTCAGTAAATATTTTCTTTATTTAGTAGTAAAATTATTACATCGTTCCAGGCAAATGAAAAAAAAATTTACGCAGGTCAGCAAGAGAGTTAAGGCAAGCCTCCTGGGAAGGTGCAGCTAGCAGAAAATCTGCCAAATCAAGCCAGGTTTCCAGTTTTCCAAGAGTCAGGGAGCACTTTGGATGTACTCTAACCCAAACTGTGGAAATTGGGAACAAATGCTTTTGGAAACCTCATGTTTGGGGGTGGGGGATGCTTTGCAGGCTTGTAGGCTACAGGGCAGTTTCAAGTTTTGGTACACAAGGCTTGGGAGTGAAAGTCAGATGTGATTAAAAATACACATCTTACAGATGTCTGGATGCTGTTCAAATCCCCAAAAGTGTGATAGAAAACCCAGTTGCTTTCCAGATTTTTAGGGCAGAAAAAAAGGCCACCATGGCCCCTTTGTCTCTTTATTGAATGGGTATGTTCAAGTGACGTTTTAAATTTGTAGTGTTATCTCAGCTGCTTGTTTAGCACCCCTTCTCACTGCCCTGAAACCGAAAGCAGGGTAACTGGAGGAAGATGTGACATGTCCCAAGAGATGAAAAGTCCTTATTATTTTTAGCATATGCTAAGTAAGCTTAGGTAAGTGCAACACACATATAAACATAAATTATGGGAATGAAAAAAATATAAAATCCTGGATACTGTCTCCTTGATACCAAAATAGAACAAAATTATTTTCTTTCAACATTTTCCTATGTTCTCATTTTTAAAAAGAGAATTTAAATTTTATTTATTTAACTTATTTTTTAAAAAACATTCTCTAACCATATCCAGCTGTCTGGCTTTGTTTATAATAAACTGTTTACTCCTCATCAATTTAAACATACAATCTGAACATCTGTCTCCTTCAACCCCAGCTTATTTGCTTTAAGTTTTCATTTTAGCTTGAACTTGAAGTCAATGTTTTTTTCTTTGGGGCTCAAAGGAGTGGCAGAGACCCCAGAGATGTTTCCTTGCAATGGGCTTGAGAGGTATGTCTAATTTAAAAATTCACAACTCACCCCCCGAAAAAAGAAGGAAAAAAAAATTGGTCTCTGTTACACAGGCAGAGAACAAAATGGGAAAGAAAGGCACTTTGTTTTGCCAGACAAAGACAGGCTATCAATTTTCATAAATCTGCATTCCCAAGACAACTGCTCTCATCTGGTAAGAGGTCTATTTCTTTGAACTTACATACCAGAAAGTATTTTCTCCCTTGTCTTAGAAACTGAAGAATAGTTAATAACAGTAAAACTTAATATAACACAGATAATTTTGTCAATTTCAACAATTCTATTTTATAAAGATGGGAGTCCTGGGGGTGGGAAAGTGGTCCACAGTCAAATAGGGAAGGTAATAAACAGAACTTATGCAAATATGCTTTCTGGTTTTCTAGAAAACATTATTTGCAACCATAATATGTGTGTGTGTTTATGTATCAGTTTGCTAATTATAAGATGGACATTTAAATATATTAAATAAACACCAAGAACCTAGCACATCTCAAACAAGACTGACAACCTGTTATTAAAATTATTTTGCTTCAGAGTCAAATATTACCAACTTTTGCCGGTTCTCAAGTTTTATGGTTCTTCCTGTTCTTTTTCATCTTCCCCTCCAGTTTTAACCACTGACAAACTAATATTCTTCTACAAGTAAAACCCTAGCCATACATATCAATACACACCAACACCAAGCATGCATATGTACAGTATCTGTCAGGCTTAATCCGTTTTTTAGTGAAGTTTCAGAGCTGGGTCTTTGAGACAAACAGGGCCTATGTAACAAGGACTGCCTAATATACACATACTTCGTTATATAATGAGGTCCCATGAATCACTAAGTATAAATGGCATAGATCAGTTGAAACAACATACTGAAATAGGCCAAGACTTCGATCTTAAGAATTGCTAGTGATTCCCGTATATTCATAGTATTAGAGAGTCCCAGGGTTGAATTTTTAGGGTCATCTAGACTAGGGATTCCCACCTGGCTGGTGATCTGTCACTTCATATGCCTGACAGTCATTTAATTCTCCTGACCTCTCTTCTAGAGATTTTGACTCAGCAGGGTGGGGTGGTTCCTACAGGGGCATTTTTCACAGGTGCTTCAGATAATCCTTGTGATGGGACAATATGGACAACGACACTCTAGACCCCCTGCTGCTCAGAGTATGGTCCATGGGACGGCAGCATCAGCATCACCTGGAAGCTGGTGAGAAGCACAGAATTTCAGGCCCCACCCCAGGCTCACCAAGTGAGAATCTGAACTTGAGCAACATGATGTAGATGATTCACACACACAGTAATGTTTCAAAAGTGTGGTGTAATGACTGCCACTGTTTTTGTTACATATCTGCAGCCCCAAACTCCGTTTTATTTTATCTTACTTTTGGGCAGCTAAATATATTCTACAACTTTGTGTTCTGAATCTCAGTTCAAGGGACTGAGATTTCATGAGGCTGAACTTACTGGTTGAAGTAATTAGTCTGGTCAAATGTGTGGTTACTCCTGCGGGGGAAGAAACACGCTCTCACAAAACCCCCAAACCATCAGCCAAGACAATTATCCAATATAGTGTCAACCAAAATACCTACTTGTGTGATGGAATTACTCCTGTTGCAAAGCCTCGTTCTGATGGGAAGCTGGGTTGACTTGAGGTGACTTAACAGCAGGATGAACCTTGTATGTCTTCACTGAAGCCATGGTGTGTTGGGTAAAAGCCTGAGTTTTGGAAAGGAAAAGAACTGGGTTTTTTGAGGCCTGGTTCTTCCACTTATAACCAGCGTGCTCTTGCGCATTTTTTCTTTACTCTTTGAACCTCAGTTTCCTCATGTGTTAAATGAAAATATTAAGAGTCCCTGTTTATTGTGCATCTCATCCCCACATTGTGAAGCCCATCACTGAAATGGCTTTAAGGAGTACAGTAGTTGTTTTTCGTTTTGTTTATAACTGAGGTATAACTCATCTACTATAGAATTCACTTTTTAAAAGTGTGTAGGGAATAGCTTTGGGGCTGATTTTGTTGGATTTGGGGGATTGTGTTAGTGTTTTAAAGGCCAGGAAGTTTTATCAATGGGTAGTCTATGTACATATAAGCCAATTAAGGAGACTTGAGTGGATCTCATTTAATTTCCAGATCTTGGTGGTCCTGTTAGAGAGACCCAGGACATTACCCACACATATGTGTTTTGTTTAGAATGAATCCTCTTTGCTTGAACTCTGAAGCTAGTTCTTGTCACAGGTATCTGTGACTTCATTTAATATTTATTATTGAGCTTGTCAGATCCATAGGACTTTTGAGTGACACTGGCTTTCTTTGAGAACCATTTGTTGAACAAGGCCAGTCCAAGGGGGATTGGAGTAGGTGGTAGATCATAGTGTAGGTGGCTTTGCTTCCAGCCCAACATATGAATTCAGTGATTTCAAGTTAAAATAAAATTTCAGGGCAAGGGATATAAAAGTCACCAAAAGCAAAACACATGGCCTGGAGTTTGGCAGTGGGTTGAAGGAACAAGGATGGTTCTTTTGGTGACTGCTTATCTATGCACATGAGTCTTATATCCTGTTCAGTATCACCCATCTTACTTCTTCACCTATTGCTCCCAGAGGCACTGCCCACTGCAGGGTCTCCTCAATATTGGACAGAATCCCATTGGTATCTTCTCAAGCACTGATCTGCTAATTATATACAAGCCAATTCACAGAAAATACTTGGGGTTTCAAAATTATTTTTCCTCCAGTAATAATTTGCCTTAGCAATAAAAGAAATACAACTGATAACAGTAACATTTTATTCACTTACCCAATGAGTAAACATTTTTTTTTTGGAATGACTATATTCAATCTTGGGTAAGTTACTATCAATCACTTGTTCTTAATCATTGGTGATGAGACTTGAAGTAAATATGACAATATATAGTGAGAATCTTCAAAAGTTTTATTTTTTGGAACATTGTATTTGGACTATCAACCCTTAGGATGAATACAAAGAAATTATTAAGAAATATTCACCTCTACCTTAACAGGCTTTCTTTTTCCCACAGAGTTATGGGTTAGCAATTATGAAACTTACTTTCAGTGTAAACTAGGATTGAGCAAATCAGTAAATAGATTGTGGATAGTAGTAGCCATGTTTTAGATTATTTGAGAATGGGGTTACATATATGAAAAGGTTTGAAGTTAGAAGAAATCTTATTCTGTTGAATTAGATGTGGAAGTCATTCCAACTGGATGTCATAAAACATGCATTATTTTTAATATATATAGCCATGGATGCAGTTATAGATATGGATACAGATAGAGATGGGTGTGGGTGTGTACACACACATGTACATATGAGAGTATGTTTATACATATTTGTATTTTCTAGCTCTGTCGGTTGAAAAGATCTAGAAGCAGTAACACCTTGGTAGCCACATGCACATCTATCTCAGTTTGAAAATACCATTTCCCGCTAAAAGCAAGGATGGCTCTTTGGAGAAATAGCTGACTCCAGGGGAGAAGCAAAAAAATAAACAAACAAACAAAAACAAAAACAAAAACAAAACCAAGATGGACCTGAAACTTCACATTATTCAGGGAAGTACGAAGTTGTCAAAGAATTAGGGGTCATGCCAAGAGGACACAGGAGCCAACTCGAAGGATCCCCCCCTGGCTATATTTGAGCATCAGAATAGTGAAAATAACAGATTAAGACCTACTGAGTAAAATAGGAAACCATAAGTCCATATTGATATAAGTAAATTAAGGAGTCAAAGAAAAGGAAAGTTTCTCCTTACAGGAGAATGCGCCTAATAAATGAAAAATGAATGATGGAATCAGAAAATCACCATTTGGCAAACATCACAATAACAATTCATTCAAGCTAAAATAAATAGTGAATAGACACTAACACCAGTGGGTCAAAGTTTGAAGATACTAACACCGGTGGGTCAAAGGATATTTACATAGCTTCACAAAATGCATATCAATTATAAAGGGGAAAAAGGTATCTTTAGAGTTGAGAGTCCTGGCAGACACCACCTTAACCGAGTGATCAAAGTAATGGGACAAATCAACATCATGGATCTTATGAGGAAAACAATATCACCTCTAGATTATTCCTGCCCCAAATGAATAACCTGAAACTACTCATGAGAAAATATCCAAGAAACCCTAAGTGAAGGACATTTTACACCATAACTGGCCAAAGATGTCAATATCATGAAAGACAAAGAACAGATGAGGATTGTCCTAATTTACAGAAAACCAGAGACATATGACAACTGAAAACAACATATGATCCCGAATTTTCTTTTGCTATAAATATTATTATTTGGACAATTGGAGGAACCTGCATAAATTCTGTAGATTAGATAATAGATACTGTCAATGTTAATTTTCTATCTTAATTCTTATACATGGTTGCGTAGGAGAATATCCTTAATTGTATGAAATATACACTGAAGTATTTAAGGGTAAAGATGTATCATGTCTGCAAGGAACTCTAAAATGGGAGAGGGAGAGGGAGGGAAGGAGGGAAGGAGAGAGTTTCATAAAGCAAATGTGTTAAAATGTTACAATTTGGGAAATCTGAGTGAAGGCGTATATGATAATTTTTTATACTATCCTTCCAACTTGTCTGTATGTTTAAAACTAGGTCGAAATAAAAAGTTAAAAAAAAAAGTACCAAGGCTGGATAATTTCACTTCGAAAAGTCTCCCTTAGGGATATAAGAGGACAGATAACTATTTATGTACAAATATGTTTATCAAAGCATTATTTACAATAATGAAAAACTAGAAACAATGTACCTGCTGAATAATAAGAGAATGGTTAACTGATTATACATAGCAGTTAAAAAAGGTAGCCAGTAAAATGAAAATTTTCAAGTAGATATAATTAACTGGGAAATGCTATAATAGTAATTATAAATATGAACTCAATTATGCAAATTATATATAAAGAGGAAGTACCTTAACATGTTGATGGATTATTTCTTTAAAGAGAAGCAAAGAACTAAAGATTACACTTCTTAAGTTTGTGTTGATTTTCACAGTTTGTTCACAATTAATGTATTTCTAATGAGAAAGAAAAGACTTTTTATTATTTTTATACCTTCTAATTTGAGATTCTCCTTAATTTGTGCAAGGGCTAGGTTTTCAATAAGAGGATTTCTTAGTCAAAAAGTAGAGAAATCATTTTAACCACAAAATTATTTCAAATGTTGGGCACTTCAGAGATCTCAATTTATAAATACTAAGTATGCTAATTACGAATTGCAACTTGTTAACACTTTGGTGGCTTAGTTATTTTTTTACTGCATGTATTACATAGTAATATGATTACACTTAATGTCCTGGAATACGTGTTTCTTATATTTCAGATTTGCCTTCCCTCTAATAAATGCAAATTCTATACATTATATATCCTTCTGAAATGTGAGTTCCAAAGATGGGAGGTGGCTTCTGGTAAAGTTGCAGATACTCTCTATAGAGAATAGAAGACATCACCATAGGGGTTGGAGCAATGATTCCTCCTCATTTAAAGAGTTTATAAAATGTTGGCAAAGAGAGAACTTGACTGAAGATGACATAAGAATATTTTAAACAGTTGCTAGTCACGACTAGATGTATATATATTTTTTAATATAAAAATCTCCAGGGTTATATAAGTGACTAGAGAAGATCCATTTGTAATTTGCAACCTTAACAATGATAGTGGTGAAGGATGTCATGCCAATGTTTCCATGGCTGAGAGTCTTCTCTGGAATCAGACACACATGGTGTTCATTGAGGATTTCTTCTTTGGAGGTGGTTGGTTTAGGGACCTTGACATTTTTGGAAAAAAAAAATATTATGCAGAATGTCCCATCTTACTGAAAGAAGGGATCTGGAGAAGAATTCACAAGGGGAACATTTGTCAAGCAAAATAAAAAATGTCTTGAAGTTGGGGTTTACCAAAACCTACCTGGTAAATGAAAGCCAATAATAACAACAAAATGAACATTTATTGAGCATCTTCTGTTTGCTCATTGTTTTGCCCGCCTCATCCCCTTATTGCTAGTTTCTAAACTGGGAAGCCTGGAAAAGATAAAAATAAAAATTGCCTTGCAATGACTTAGCATCGTCTTCTATGCTTAGCGCCCAAATGGCTCAAGGAAGACAGTCTGGCTGACTTATTTACGAGAGACAGAAATTGAGTTTGAGGAAGAAATCCCGGAAGCTGGGCTTCAGGTAAACTGGAGGGCTTGGCAAAGGAAGGCATGAGGCAATGTTTCCATTAGGGGTGATTGGGGGAAAAAAAAAGAGGTTGGAAAGGAAATACCCATGGGCTCTTGCATTGCCAAGAAGAACATGACTCACCAATGAGAGATTTGTTATCTGAGCCTCTAAGTCCCTTCTTGAAAAGTGATACTTTTCCTGAGGTGGATTGGACTCAGGAAGAATGAGATGTGGGAACCTGGATGGGTTCCATTCTTTGGGGGAGTGACAGGAGACTGCACTCTGCCGCCAGTACCTTAGAAGCAAGGTATTGAGTTTCCCCCGGACTGTGTTACAGATGTACAAGCCTGATGGGCAGTTGGAGCACAGAAGCCCGACCAACTCAAACTAGCAAATCTCTTGCACTGAGCCCTTACTCACTCCTGCAATCTGTCTTTTCTTCCTTCTCTTCCTCCTCCACATTTTCTCCCACATGTCGAAATCCTGCTTTACTTTAAAGGTTAAGCCACAAATACAGTCTCCACTGAGGAATCTTCCCTGACCCTTTTCCGTAGGAACTAGTTGCTCCCTTCTTGTTGCTTTCATAGAACTGTGCTTATTCTTCTCTTTGTCAAATCACATCTTACGTTGGTATAGCATGTCTTCTACTGAAACAACTGGTACAGATGTAGGTCTTCTCTGCTATTGCGAAATGTCTTTGAGGGCAGGAACCCAAGTCTTATCTTGTTGCCCCTAGACTATCATTCAATGCCTTGCCCAGATAAAAGATCAATGAGTATTTAATTTTGGAGTTGAATGGAAGAGGTCCATCTGTGTGATACACATTTATATAGTGAAGATGGTGAGAAGCAGCTAAGAGGTATAAGCAGGTGGGAGGGTGTAGGTGGATATGATGCTGGAGAGAGTAGATCTAGAGTAGTCAAAAAAAAAGTCAGCTATATCCTTTCCTCTTTCCTCTCAAATGAATCTGTGAGTTGATCTTAAGTTGGTAATGATACTTAAGTCACTGAAAATTAAAGTGAGGGCAGCATGATACTGCTGGAAGTACACTGGATTAAAACTCTGAATGTCTTTCCATCTGACTTTAAGAGGCCATTTAACTTCCATGCAACATAGTCTCCACCCCTTCAAAATAGAGACAAAGCACTTGCCGCCCTTTCCACTGGTCTGTTGTCAAGATCCATGAGGTCACTGTGAAAATGACTATAAGCTCTAAGGACTCCTTATGATTGTTGGACCAGTATCATTGGCATCCCCTGGGAGCTGGTTGGAAATGGAGAATCTCAGGCCCCACCAGAGAACTCCTGAACCAGAATTTACAGTTTCATAAGGTCTTCAGGCAATCTGCATGCATGTAAACAGTTTCAGAAGTACACCTCTAAACAGCTATCAAACATAAGGTGCAATTGTTGTTTACAAGGTTCATGTGTGTTGGGGAAAATAAACATGGGCTCAGTCCTGAGGACTCAGTATTGGAAGGGGAATCAGACTGGAGAGTGAAAGGATACTGAAACCCATGTGTCCTACCAGTAAGGTAGGAAACAAAGGTCCTATTCTGTTGCATTTAAAGTGGTGGACATGCCAGTCCTTCAGATATGTGTTGCTCTGATGCCACCTTTGCTTAGAACTTTTCCCTCTCCTTTTCCCTCATCAAAACTCATCTGTCCTGTGTTCCTTGTAAGAATCCTTGCCACATAAACACCAGGAATAAAGTACTGACTCAGTGTTAATAGGTGCTAAGTTGGTATCTCAGACATTTATATCATGTTAGAGATGTTCCCAACACAGCACCTTCATCCCAAAGAGTTAAGAAGGTGGTGAAAAATCTGGAGTGTCAAGCAGGACTCAAGGGGCTCATTAAACAGCACCATGTAGATAATCATGGCTATTAATTACCATAACTTTGCATATCCCAGAGTGGCAGGGCTATTGAGGGACTGTAGGGGTTGCATTCATCTATGCACAGTAAGAAACTTGAGAAGAGTCTCGAAGGAGGGTGGAAATAGTAATGAGAGCTATATTAAGCACCTACTGTGTGCTGGACATCACGCTGGCATTTTACCTTTGCAGATATCATTCCATTCATTCCACACTTGATAATTATGCCTATTTTATTAGCACAGCAGCTAAGGTTATGAAACTTGCCCAAGGTCACACAGCTGAGAAGAATGCAAGGGCTTCCCTGGTGGCGCAGTGGTTGAGAATCTGCCTGCCAATGCAGGGGACACGGGTTCGAGCCCTGGTCTGGGAAGATCCCACATGCCACGGAGCGGCTGGGCCCGTGAGCCACAACTACTGAGCCTGCACGTCTGGAGCCTGTGCTCCGCAACAAGAGAGGCCGCGACAGTGAAAGGCCCGTGAAAGGCCCGCGCACTGCGATGAAGAGTGGCCCCTGCTTGCCGCAACTGGAGAAAGCCCTCGCACAGAAACGAAGACCCAGCACAGCCAAAAGTAAAATTAATTAATTAATTAATTAATTAATTAAAAATTTAAAAAAAAGAATGCAAGAAACAGGGCTCTCAAAAGAAGTACCTGTGGATATCTTAAACTTAATGCCATAAAAACAGATGTAATAAAATTTAGGGGAACTTATTAGGACACACAAAAACCTTTTCCCTCTTCCACATGAGATAATATGTGGAAGAGGAAAATTCTTTTTTTATTTATTTGTGCATGACATAATATGTTATACTGGAAGTCAAGACTTTGGATAGTAACTAGAACAGTCTTTAAACTTTGTCGTCGATTTTGTACTTGGAAAATAAAACCAAAAATACTCCCCACTTTAATTATACCTTCATTTTGTTTTTTTGCTGAATTGCAAACTGTTCTAAATATGAAGACATGATGAGGGTTAATTGAATTTGACCTGGAAGGAAATCTCCACATGTTTACTTGTGCCCATAAAGTCTATCTTCAAGAACAAACTATATATTCTTCCTTTATATTTTTTTAACCATAGATTCTAAAGAACAAATAATTTCGAAGATACTTTTGAGCTTACATTGTTAAGAAAGGATAGAGTATTAGTATACTCTTTCTATTAATTTTTTAAGAAAATTATAATTTTGTGCTCTTGTCTAGGGAAATAGTCACCTGCGATTAGGGCCCCCCTTTACCCCCCATACCAAAATCTGCAGATGCTCAAGTCCCTTACAGATAGAATAATATTTTTGATCCACATTTGGTTGAATCTGCAGATGCGGAACAAGTAAATACAGAGGGCTGTGTATATGTTCTACCAGATGTGTAATACCACAATTTTAATTTCAGAAAACTGGGACTTTGGAATGATATAATATTAATATATTTCATAATAACAGTCCTTGAAATTATCCTACTTCTTTTCTATTAGTTACAGTGTTAGGGGCTGAAACACGTTTGACGATGTTCTTCCCAACCATTTGGGAACACAGATGTTTAACTGCTTACTAATAGGAGTCATCAAAAAAAAATAGCCAGGCCACAACAACAAAAAATCTTTTTGCAAACATCTAACATTAGTGCATCTGTTCTAAGAATGTCACGTAATTCTCTCTAGCTCTATGCTAAAAGGGAAGCAAAGAAGATTTAAATTTATAGGGGAAGCAGGAGTGTGTCAAAGGGTTAGGAGTACGGATTTGATGTCAGCCATGGCTTCAAGTGCAGCCTCTACCACTTCCTGTGGGGATTTCAACAGGTTATTTAACCCCTAGTTCACATTTTGCTAATAAAATGATGACACAAGCAGTATGTGTATGATGTAGACAGGATTCTTGGGAGAATTGGATGAGATAATCCATGTTAAACTTTAGCATTGGACCTGGTCTACTGCAGTTAAGAGAAAGCTATTGTTATTGAAAGTCACAAATGTTACCTCTGATTATTTCCAAAAAAGAAAAGAAATTCTGACTTCAGTTATACATGGGAGCTCTGGATGAAATTGGGGTGAATAAGAATTGGAATTGTTGGAATTTGCTGTAGAACTTGGCCATCCCGACCCCTTCCTGGCTTCTGCCCAATTGGCAAGAACTGTGGTTTTGCACTGGGTCCTGTGAGTCCTTAAGTATCAGAAGATGACAGTTGGGGCTCCTTAAGAAAATGGAGTCCTGCTGGATATATTTATTTGTGTTTGTGCCAGGACCTTTAAGATGCCCTAAAAGTGTGCCAAGAATTGGATTTTCAGTGTCCTACCAAATCTGAGAATTTGAAAACCAATGTCTAGAGCATGCTGGGAAATTTGATAACTAGACCAATATGCAGTGGATAATATTCCCCAAAGAGCAGCAAAACATCTTAGCTCAGGCTGTGGCTGATACTTCTGTTCTTAATTGAAATGTTTTTGCTTTAAAAGCTAGCGATGGTCTATGCTAGGGAATGATAGAGTATTATATGGGAAAACGATAAATTGCACATGAACTTTTTCATCTTTTGATAATTATGGTTTCAATTTTATTGTTTATGTGTAACAATATGGATGAAATTATGTCTTCTCAGCAGCTGGTTTGAGGATTTTTTTTAACTGAGGAAATGTGGCCTTTGCTGAGGAGTTGTATTCCACCAGCTGTGGGGAAGGAGAAAGTGTGGGGCTGGGACAAGTTTTTATGTACAGGAAGGAAGGTTGGGAGGGAGGAAGGAAGGAAGGATGGGAGGGAGGGAGGGAGGGAGGGAGAGAGGGAGGAAGGAAGGAAGGATGGGAGGGAGAGAGGGAGAGAGGGAGGAAGGAAGGATGGGAGGGAGGGAGGAAGGAAGGAAGGGAAGGAGGGAGGGAAGGAAGGAAGGAAGGAAGGATGGGAGGGAGGGAAGGAGGAAGGAAGGAAGGAAGAATGGGAGGGTGAGAGGGAGGATGGCAGGAAGGGAGGGAGGAAGGAAGGAAGGGAAGGAGGGAGGGAAGGAAGGAAGGATGGGAGGAAGGGATGGAGGATGGGAGGGAGGGAGGGAGGAAGGAAGGATGGGAGGGAGGGAGAGAGGGAGGGAGGGAGAGAGGGAGGAAGGAAGGAAGGATGGGAGGGAAGAAGGGAGGGAGGGTGGAAGGAAAGAAGGATGGGAGGGAAGAAGGGAGAGAGGGAGGAAGGAAGGATGGGAGGGAGGAAGGGAGGGAGAGAGGGAGGAAGGAAGGAAGGATGGGAGGGAGGGAGAGAGAGAGGGAGGAAGGAAGGAAGGATGGGAGTGAGGGAGTGAGGGAGGGAGCGAGGGAGGAAGGGAGGAAGGAAGGAAGGATGGGATGGAGGGAGGGAGGGAGAGAGGGAGGAAGGAAGGAAGGATGGGAGGGAGGGAGGAAGGAAGGGAAGGAGGGAAGGAGGGAAGGATGGGAGGAAGGAAGGGAAGGAGGGAGGGAAGGAAGGAAGGATGGGAGGGAGGGAAGGAGGAAGGGAAGGAGGGAGTGAGGGAAGGAAGGGACTTTACATTTATAAGCGTCAGAAGCTGGAGTGGACACAAGGAGCCAAGGGAGACTGAGAGGGCAAAGGGTAACAGATGAGAGAAAGGAAAAGCCACTGGTTACTTGGAAAAGAGCCCTGATCCAAGAGAAGGTCTAGTGGGGACCTTTCTGAGATAAACACCATGGGCTCTGAGAAAAAAGCATTCTCTCTCTCACTTAAAACTTCCATAGAATTTACATTGCTCATCAGAGCTCATAGTTTCAGATTCTTTTTGGAAAAGGAAGAAAGGAGCTGAGGCTGCCTCAAACTAGGCGTGAGGAAAAAGCAGCGCCTGCATGGGAGGAAACCAACATATGGTACACACAAGTGGCACATGCTAATTTTGGAAAAGTGAGAAAATCTGGGTGAGCACAAGGAAGGAAAGAATCCATCCAGACTTACGCCACCCCAAGATAGCTATTGTTAATGTGCTGATGCCTTCTGGCCCTTCTTCTAGATTATTGTGCACATTTGTGTTGGTCCATTATACTTTTCTTTAAAAAGAAAGTAGGATCCATGTAGTACACACTGTTTTATAACTTTTTTCATTGGTTTAATCACACGCTGGGGCCATCTCTCTATGTTTAAGTTGTCATAGGTAGAGGCTATGTAGAATATTGATAATAAAAGTACTGATTCCCTGGATTTTGCTATCATAATTACTGGTCTGATAAATATCCTGACAGCTCAATCTTGCAGACTTACCTGGTTATTTCCTTCAGATACATTTTCCCTCCTCCCTTTTTTCCTCCCTATTACCCTTTGTCAACAAACAGCTGCTGTCTTAGTTAGCTTGGGCTGCTATAACAAAATATAGTACGGACTGCGTGGCTTAAACAACAAATATTTATTCCAAAGTTCTGGAGACTGGGAAGTCCAAAATCAAGATGATGGCAGATCCACTTTTGGGGGAGAGTTCTCTTCCAGATTTGCAGATAAGCACCTTCTCTCTATGTCCTTACATGGCAGAGAGAGAGAGAGAGAGAGAGAGAGAGAGAGAGAGAGAGAGCGAGCGAGAGAGAGAGAGAAAGAGAGAGGGAAGGAGGGAAGGAGAGAGAGAGAGAGAGAAAAAAAGCTGTCTTTCCTCTCCTTATCAGGACACTAATCCCATCATGGGGGTCCCACTTTCACGACCTCATCAAACTTAATCAACTCCCAGAGGACTCACCTCCAAATACCATCACATTGGGGGGAGGGGTAGAGTTTTAACGTATGAATTTTGGGAGGCACACGAAACATTCAGTCCATAGCAGTTGCTGAATGCTTCCTCAGTGTTGGGGGCCCTGGGTGAAGTTCTGGAGATACAGATCTGTTAACCTTCACTTGAAAGACACAGGCATTAATCAAACAGCCCTGAAGAAAAAATACTAAAGAGCTACTGAAACAAGTGCTATACCAAGGAGATTTATGGTCCCATGGGGACCTAGAGGGAGGATTTGACTAATTTAGGGAAGTCATGGAAGACTTCTTTGAAGAGGTAACACTTGAGCTGGGATGTGAAGGATGAATGGGAATTAATTAGGGCAAGAGAGAAGGAAAGAGGATCACAGGGGGAAGGAAGAGCAGCTGCAGAGGCTTGAGGGCAGGAAGGAACATGCTAGAACAAAGGACTAAATGAAGATCAGTATTATGAAAGTAGACTTACCCAGGAAGTAGCAAGGAACTGCTACTTGCAAAGAATATAGTATGTCCAAGCCTTATTTTAAGTAAAATTACCCTTCAGATATGTTGTATCACATTTAATTGTATTGTTTTAAATAGCCCACTGAGTGTCAAACTACCCCAATGAGAAAATTTAAATAAGAATCTATTGGATGATGGACATGGTGTTGAGAAGGCTGAGTAAACCTAAGCGAACCTGAAAAAAATCATTTAAGAAATACCACCTTCATTGTGTTTGTGACTCCTTTCAACAGCCCACACTTAAAAGCTCACACTTAAAAGCCCACACTTAAAAGCTCATCTGAGATGGGCTTAGAGAAGACACATATATCACCAGTGCACAAATCAGCAGAATACCTAGATGGCCTCAGTCACACTTGGTAGGCTCCGTCAAAGGACAATTTCCACAGTCACTAATCCTGAGCCCTGTCTTTTCTCAGCTAGCAAAATATGCTATCTACAGAGCAAAACAGTGTGGACCCAAGGCAAGAAGGCTATCATTCAGCTGATAGAACTCCATGATATTCTTGGACAAGGTACAGAATTAGAACATAATTTCATGAAAATGTCCATGTTTTTTGATATGTCTATGTGTTGACAACACTGGTGAGGCCTGTAAGGAAAATACTGTTTATTACTCAAACGTAATATTTGGCAATCACTTCAGATTCACTTGCTCCTTCATCTGGGTACCTATGTGTCAGGTGCAATCAACAAGACCACGCCAGTGGCCCGCTTTGTCTTACGCTCATTTTGATGTAAGACAAGGCTATCAGGTTGCTTGCCTCACTTTTAGTTCAGTGATTTTTCACAGGAACAGTGAAAAATGAAAAAAAAAAAAAAAAAAAAAAGAAGGAAAGCAAGGTTTGAAAGCCACCTCTTCTTTCCCTATCTTTTATCCAATATGTAACCTGGTCTTATTTTCATATTGATGAAAATTAAGATCATATTGCACAACTAATGTCTTAGCTTCACAGGGAAACTCAGAAAATTTGATCCATTTTAGTTATAAATGATTAAGTTCATTTTAAAGTTATAAGTGATTAAGTTCATTTTAAAGTTATAAGTGATTAAGTTCATTTTAAAGTCTGTTCTTTTCTGAAAATGTTCCCTTACTCTATGCTAGAAGTATAACTTTTCTTTGCAGAAGCTTTTCGGGCTTTTTCTTTCTCTTTGTTGGTGGTCTAGAAGGACCCCAGTTTAAAGCTCTTTATCTATGCTTTCAGAAAGACCAAGCTGACAGCAGTCAAAAGTAAACAGGCTTAGTTTTAAAGCAAGTTTCTTCATTTAAGAAACAATTGATTTAATTGCCAAAGAACTGAGGGGAAAACAAAGAAAATGGATTGCTGGGAAAACAAAGAAAATGGATTGCTAGGAAAACTCTCCAGTCAAACCAGTGCACTCCGTGAAAATGATCACAGCGCTCCCCCCTTATTCACTGGAGATATTTTCCAAGACCCCTCCCCGCCGGCAGTGGATGCCTGAAACCATGAGAAGTACCAAATTCTACATATACCACCTTTTTCTCCTATACATACATACGTATGATCAAGTTTAATTATAAATTAGGCACAGTAAGAGATTAACAACGATAACGAATAATAAAAATAGAACAATTATAACAGTATACTGTAAGAAAAGTTATGTGAACACAATCTCTTCCTCTCAAAATATCTTATTGTACAAAATTAATGTCTTTTCCACCTTAACTAAGCACTTGTGATGCACTGTGGCTGCAACTTTTGCAGTTTGAGATGCAACAGCAAAGCTAGCATGAGTTTATTTTGCCTCCTTCACAATTTCATGGAGAGAAGATGCACCTTACCCTAGATCTAAACAACCTCAGCAGACGATTTTTTTCTTTCCTGATTAAGTCGAGGACTCTCACCTTTTCACTTCAAAGAAGCACTTTAAAGCTTCTCTTTGGCACACCCGACTGGTCAGTGTCACAACTCTTATGCTTTGGGGGTCATTATTAAGTAAACTAAGGGTCACTTGAACACAAGCGCTGTGATACCCTGACAGTGGATCTGATAACCCAGATGGCTACTAAGTGGCTAGTACGCCGGATATGCTGGACAAAGGGATGATTCCCGTTCTGGGTGGAATCAAGTGGGATGGCAGGAGATTTCATCACGCTACTCAGAAAGGCGCACAACTTAAAACGTATCAATTGTTTATTTCCGGAATTTTCCATGTAATATTTTCAGACCACAGTTGCCTGCGGGTAAATGAAACTGTGGGAAGTGAAACTTCGGATGAGGGGGGACTCCAGTAAGGGCAATAGAGGAAAACCGTGTGCTGCATTGAATCTCTCATCTTGTGTTCCTGAACTGTCCTTTTCAAGTATATAGTCAGTGTGCCAAATACTGGCTCTATTTAGGCCAACCATTACATACAGCCTGGCACCAAATTTTTAACAGTTTTTAATACAACACAACTAACTGGTTCTGTGTAATTGGAATATGTGGATATGATTTCGAAAAATCTCCTACAAATACAGTTCCATGGAAGCGCGATCCACCCAAGGGTTTCTTTTGAGCTCTTAAATGTTACTTGAATCATTTTTTAGCAACTGAAGTTTCTATTCATCTTCTCTGTATAACACTGTCTTTTCCACTTAGAGGAAACCCGATCTTTTTCTCTCAAATCTGTTTTCAAGATGAGCAAAATGAGATTTCTCTCTCACAATGCGCCAAGCTTTGTTGGGAATAAAAACAAAGGGAGAAAGAAAGAAAAATAAATACAGCAACAATTATTCAAAGCACGATAAACGATGATATAAGAAGCAAACTGTAAGTGTGTCAGAGGCGTTGAGACTGGCACACCACCAGGGTAGCTCTGAAGTGTCACAGAAAATTGGGGTTCCTCAATAATTTCACCCCACAAATACATGATCTCCTATCTTGTTCTGGAAATTGTGATTATGAGGCCACACCGAGAGGATATTCTACCACTAAGAGCTGCTTTATGTAAATTTTTCTTTTTCTAGTTTAGTGGCAAGTAAAGCAGGTAGGATAAGGAAATTTGGGTTTTCGTCCCAGCTCTGCCATTAACTTGTATTTTAGTCAGCTACTGTCTTAATTATGCTGCAAAACAAAACGTCCCAAATCTCAGTGGTGCACAACAATAAATATTTATTGGTTGCTCGCCGGACTGTCAGTTGGCATGTACTTCTCTGCTTCTGGCTGTGAGTCTATGGGTCATTACCAATCTACTCCAGGCTGCCAATCAAGGTCAGGCCTACTTCAAGGGTCTCTCATGCCTGGGTCAGACTGAAGGGGCAGTGGCTACCTGGGGCATATTCTTCTCATGGAGGAGGTCAGAGGGCAAATGGAAACATGTAATTCCTCTGAAGACCTATGAGTGCAACTGGTACACTGTTACATCCACCCTCAGTGACCTGCCTTCCTTATCTGGCCAAATGAAGTCAGCTGACCAAACCTAAGGTCAAAGAAGTGGGGCAGGGATGAGGGAAGAATCCTCCTCCCTTGGAGGGGGGTGAGGAGTGGATATTGGCTGCACAGTAATAGAATTTGCCATAATCGAATTTCCAGTAACAACTGTATTTCTGTTTTTTAAATTTGTAAAATAAGGCTTTGGATCACATAGGCAGAGAGAAATCTACCCTGCCAAAGATCAAGTCAGGTGACAAGGGTTATTAACTACCCTTTTTGAAAGTCAAAATTAAATAAACTTAATGATTTCCATAAAAATCATAATTTAGGTTGAGTATATTTAAGCGTCGGAAGGTCAATGAGAAAGTTGCTGTTGCTTTTCAGCCTCTTGAATTTTTCTATTCCAGCCTCTTGGAGAAGGCACACTCAGACAAGTAAACAAAGCTAGCCAGGTTGCATATGGCAATCTGCCACCTCCACCCCAGGGGTTTTGTTACTGGGTTAAATCAGGGGTTAAAAACTATGGCCTATAGGCCAAATCTGGCCCACTGCCTGTTTCTGTATAGCCTGTGACTTAAGGATGGTCATTTTTATATTTATAAATGGTTGTAAAAAAACAAAAGAAAATAATATTTTATAACTGCGAAAAAATACGAAATTCAAATTTCAGTGGCCACGAGAAAGCTTTATTGGAACATAGGCATGCCCATCTGTTTACGTATTATATCTGAAGGCTTTTGGTGCTATAGCAGCAGAGTCAAGTAGTTGCCATGGAGACACATGGCCTGAAAAGCTGGAAATATTTGCTGTAGCTTTACTGGCCTACTGCAAGAAACATTTGCCAACCTCTGGACTAAGTGATTTACTCAAATACAAAATACCATAATTCTATATGGTTCTCAAACAGTTTGAAGCCTAGTCTTACATAGGTTTGAAGCCTGACAGTTTACCATGAAACAGAGAGGTGAGCCCAAGATCTGATGAGTCCATTTGCACCCTTGAGTATACATCACTTTGAGAAAGCAGGAAACCCAGATATAGTGGCCCCTGGCTCTCCCCTAATATTCTCCACAGACTGCAACTTAGAGTCACCATTTTCTGTAAAGATGGAAGCAGTACCACCCCTCTGTTGCTTAGGTAAAATTCCACATTCCTCCCCCTAGGTGTGTGTGTCTTAGCACTGGCCAGAGGTAAATATTCAGCTCCTCAAGGGCTGATTGCACATGCGTCCACGTCATCTCGATTTATGTTTCATACTGCATCTTGAGTAATGCCAAACGCAGCCCCTCCGTTAACAATGATTTACATTTCATGGTGGCTTACGCAACAATTTGTTTTCTGCCCATTGCTTTCCATACACATTTGTTTTTTAAACCTTCGTAAGCTTAGCTATTGATTTAATTTTTGTTTTACAAAAACAAATGTCATCTCACAAGGGGAGATGGCTCTTGTTATAAACACAAGCGCGTAAGACTGTAAAACTTAATGAAATTCACAACCAAACGTTATAATAAAATGGCCTCAGGACAGAAACAATCTAATCAGCCTCCAGTGAGTCACAGATGATTGGCTGGAATCATACACAGGTGGCTGAGTTGCCTCACAACACACGGGGGACGAGGGGACGTACATTTTATGACCCAACTCTGCGTGCCCTGTCGCGCTTTATTGTTTGCATATTTCTGTCCAAACCTGTCCTGGCAATGTAGCTGCACAGAAATTATAGTCTGCAAACCACCCTCATTAGGAGAAGTTAACAAATATTTCACCTCCTGAGAAAGGACCAGTTCCTTTCGGAGCAGCCTCCAGATGAAACTCAAGCTTTGGGGGCCCTGGCTGAGGTCTGCAGCTTTGAAAAGGAGCACAAAGGGATAACTTCCCCCTCCTCCCTATTTGTTTTGAAGGCTTCTTTTGGTAATTCTGTGGAGGAATAGAAAATATGTTCTTACAACTTGTACTACATGCTTTACAGAGTTGAACAGAATCATTGGGAAAGTTGACATGACTTTCAGTTAATGCAATATAAATATCTGAGCATCTTGGAGGAGTAGCAGTATGAAGACAGCTTTCCAAACTTTCACTCCAAAATTAAACTGTGAGCTTTACCACGAAACTTGGTAGGTGCTGGGAGGTCACTGAAATTACTCAGGGAGCCATTTGCTGCACTTGGTTGCCTGCTGGTGCTGAGCAAGGCAGGTGGGTAGCACGAGCACATTTTAAGAAAGATAATGCTAGCCTTGTCATGGCATTGACTGATGCTAACAAGGGAAAATGTATGGGATCATCTAACTACATGAGGCTACTGGTGACTTAGGAAAAAATCTATCCAACTTGAAAATAAATGAGTAAACAGTATTTCATTATTTTGAGCACAAAGCAAATACCTCCATTTTGGGAATCACACTAGCCTTGGCACCATCACTACCAGTGACCACTTCCAAGGGTATCTGCAGTCCTTTTTTGATGGCATTTAGGTAGCAGACTGGTCAAGGGCAGACTCTGAAACCAGACCACCAGGGACTGAGTCTTGGTCTGCCATGTACAAGCTCTGTGACTTTCAGCAACTTAGTCAGTATCTCTGTGCCTCCGTCTCCCTTCCAGAAAGACCAGGATAATACTAGTAGCTACTCATAGGGTGATTGTGTTGATGCTATGAGTTAATCCATGAAAAGAGCACAGCACCTGGCACACAGTCAGTGCTTCATTGATATCAGTTATTATTAATGTAATTATTTGGTATATATGTTCATATATCCACGCAGGACACTACAATCACAGTTATTTACAAAGAAAGATGCAGGAGAACTAACATTTATTGCATACCATGGGCTACGTCTTAGCTGACTACTCTCTATTTATTATCTATTTAATTCTTCTAATAATCTTATAGTGGAAGACACTACCTCCACGAATGAGAAAAAAAACTCCCAAAAGGCAAACAAATCAGAAAGTGCCCATCAGCTATGGTAGAGCTAGTGTCAGCAAGTTACTTATAAATCTACACCTGGTTAAAGAGCTGGCACTTTGGATTTAATTGCTGCCTCTATCTCTTACTAATTGTGATCTTTTTAACCTCTTTAAATCTCATTTTTCTCCCTGCAAACAGTACCCAATAACAGAAACTACTTCATGGGTACAGCAGAAACTTTAAATGATATATTAATACCTATGAATGTTTAGCACAGTACTCAATAGTTGAAAGAGAGTGATCAGTAGCCATAAGTCATTATAACATAAGATCCGTGTGTACCCATGGCTCTCTGTTGCCCCCTTCACAGCATTTATTGTGTTGTTAACCCACCCATCACCACTGTCAAAGAGTGAGCTGTGTGATAGTGGTTTCTCCCCCCTCTGTGGATCACTGTGTGTCTTTTGCTTCTGGGACAAAGATTTTGGCACACCTCTGGTCATCAGCAAATACAATAAATAGTTGTTGAATGGCTAAATAAGTCCATTTTTATATTTAAGTCATCCATTCTTGTGTTTTCACTGCAAGTATAAAAAGAAGATACTACACGTACAGTGGAATATTATTCATCCTTAAAAAAGAAGGAAATCCTGCCACATGAGACAACAGGGATGACCTCGGGGACATAATGCTAAGCCAGTCACAGAAGGACAAGTACTGCATGATACCACTTATATGAGGTATCTAACACAGTCAAGCACAGGAGCAGAGAGTAGAATGGTGGTTGTCAGGGGGAAGTGGGAGTGGCTGTTCAAGGGGTATAAAGTTTTAGTTATGCGAGGTGGTCAAGTTCTGGAGATCCACTGTACAACACTGTGCCTATAGTTAATAATTATAGTGCACACTTAAAAACGTTTGTTAGGAGGGTGGATCTCATGTATTCTTAACACAATATTGAGAGAGAGAACATCAGAACTCAAATTCTTCAAATAGTTCCCATCTTAATTTCAAGGGAACTTTGCCCAAGAAACCTGTTCTGATTTTTCTTTTATTTTGGCTTGAAGAAACTGATATCTTATGAATGACCCTAATGGGCCCTTTTGTTCTTTAAAGAAAGAGAAATAGCAATGGAAACAAGAAGTGATCATGGCCACCTAGGACTTGAAAGACGCTGCTTAGTGATATGGCACCATCACCATCAAACTGCTACTAACTTTAGCTCTTTCTCTGTGCAGTGAACTGTACCAAGACCTTTTAAATGATATCTTATTCAGCCTTCCCATCAAATCGATGAATGCAAATTTTCAGTCCTATTTTCTCAGTGAAAAAAAGATGTCCAGAGAAGTTAAGTGACTTGCCCAAGGTCACACAGCAGCCATGTGTCAGGTCCAGGGCTGAAACATGGCTCAATCTGAACCCAGAGCCACACCCTTGCTGTCTCCCTTTATTCACCTAGCCTGTCAATATTCATCAAGCATCTACCATTAAGTGAGTAAATATTTTTAAAGAGTTTAGAACAGTGTCAGATACAAAATAAGTGCTGTGTGTGTTTGACAAAAATAAATAAATTCTTGGCTTGAATAGAATCGATCAGTGAACAAAGCACACTATAATCCCTGCTCTTGTGAAGCTTACACGAGGGGACATATAACAGAGGGGACACGTGATAAACAATGTGTATAGTTAACAAGTAGTAGAGTCTGGCAGAAGGTCATAAATGCATGGAAAAATAGATCAGGGCAACAAAGATGGGGCAGGAATATTCATAGGGGTGGTAGGTTACATTGCAACGTGGTGGTCAGGGCAGGACTTACAGAGAAGCTAAACTCTCAGTGAAAAGTGGTGGCTCTCTCAGGGAAGGGGACTCCTGACAGGGGACAGCCAGAGCAAGGGGCCGAGGGTGACTGAGGTACAGCACAGCACGCAGGACATGTGTCGGGACTGCAGTGACCAAGGGCCAGAGAGGCAGGAAGGGAGGTCGGAGAGGTGATGGGGTGAGGGGTGGTGGTGGATTCTGTGTAGGATACCCTCTCAAGCTGCTGGAGTAGGACCCCACACCCTGACTCCTAGAGGCTGGCCCATTATTTGGAATTCCTGCTTGCGGACATATAGAAGGTCTGAGCAACCCCTTCCAATGCTGACATTTTGGCGTCGCGAGAGTTAAGATAGAATATTCAGGCGCCAACTGGTCAGCAGGGTCTGGTCATTCCATGAACATTAGATCATGCAAAGGGCAAAGGTTATTTGAGTGACTGCAAACCTACAACATCTGTCAGCCATGCACAGATGATAAAGGGGCCACGAATAATTTGGAAAAAAAATGAGTATGCGGGGTTCCCTGGTGGCGCAGTGGTTAAGAATCCGCCTGCCAATGCAGGGGACACGGGTTCGAGCCCTGGTCTGGGAAGATCCCACATGCCGCGGAGCGACTAAGCCAGTGCGCCACAACTACTGAGCCTGCATGCCTAGAGCCCATGCTCCGCAACAAGAGAAGCCACCGCAATGAGAAGCCCGCGCACCGCAACCAAGAGTAGCCCCCGCTCGCCGCAAGTAGAGAAAGCCCACGTGCAGCAACGAAGACCCAACGCAGCCAAAAATAAATAAATAAATAAATAATAAATAGATTAAATAAAAAAAAAAAAGAGGATGCAGCTGAGGGATGGGCACTCTGGGGAGAATAAAGGACTGAGCAACCACAAGAAATCTTAAGGATTTTGTACATATATATGCATATGTGTGTACATGCATGTGCATACATGCATCTGTGTATGAATCTATGTACAAATATTTATATATGTGTGTGTATATGTATTTAATTCAATTAAATCACTATGTAATAACTGCCTACTATGTTCAAGTCACAGTGAAGAAGTCACGAGATTCTTATGACATGGAGTGAATTTTCAGGCACCTTGAAATACTGGAAAGAGCACTGATATTTAGAAGTCAAGAGCAGGGGCTGGCAGACTTTTTCTGTGAAGGGCCAGAGAGTAAATATTTTAGACTTTGTGGGTCACAGAATCTGTGCTGTAACTACTCAACTCTGCTGCTGAAAGCCTTGGAGACATCATGTAAAGAAACGGGCGTGGCTATGTCCCAATTAAACTTTATTTACACACACGGGGATTTGGCTCATGGGCAGTAATTTGCCATCTCCTCAGCTAGAGACTTGTATTTCTATTAGATCTGCAGAAGTAGCTATCTACTGAGTGTCCCTACTCACCGCCAGGACCATGCTAGGCGCTTCTCCTACTAATCCTAACATAACTATTATAGCATATGTGTTATTATCCCTATTTTGCAGATGAAGGAATAGAGGCTCTGCTCAGAGAGGGTAAGTAAATTGCTTAGGGTCAAACAGTGATTAAGTTGCAAAACTGAGCAGCAAATTGTGGAACACAATTCCACATGGCATGTTCTTTCTATCACAACACGGTGAAGCTCACAGAAGAGAAATGCAGAAAATAAGCAGATATTGATCCCTTTGCCCAAAGTACGAAAAACCAAATGGAATTAAACTGAGATGTTAGTCACCATACATTCTTACATTTACAATGTCCATTTCAGCTTTGGGGCAGGTATGTAGATTTCTCTCCAGAGATTTCAACGCTGCCAGATCCTCGGTTTCTGCATCTCTCTCGGAAAAAATCTCTGCTTTATGAATGATGGTGGGGCTTTTAGGCTGTGGGGAATAAATTAACGTCACCCTCTGGTTCTGTGCGGTGGGTTGGCAAACTCAAGGATGAAGTGAGCAGAGTGAAATGCAAAAATACTTTTTGAGTCACGTGCAAACTTAGAAGATGTACAGAAATAAGGCCCCACCACGCCATGCTCCTCCATTCCTCCGTGCCCTCTTCCCATGGGGGCTCCGACCAGCTCAGCCTTCTCTCCTCAAGGAGAAATGCCAACCTCAGTCCTGACTCACGGGCCTTGTACCTGCCCCCTTTGCCTGGAATGCTCTGCCCCTGGATTCTCACAGGCCTGGTGCCTCTTGTTATTCAGGTCTGAATTCAGTCCTCCTCTTTTTTACAGGAATTTCTCCTAGGAATTCCTAGTCTAAATTTTCCAAGTGCAGGTCTTTCTCTATCACATTAAGCTCTGCTCATGTTTGGCATCAAACACTTCCTATCTTGTTCATTTATTCCTTTACTTTTGATCTTTTGTTTCCTCTGATTAGCTCATGCGCTCCATGGAAGCAAAGAACTTGTCTATTTTGTTCATCACTGCCCGTGGTGCTCAGGAGAGTGCCTAGCACAGAAAAGGCATTCAGAGAATGTCTGTTGAAAGAATGCATGATCAACAGCAGCAGAAAAACACCTATACTGAGTGCTTATTATCTGCCAGGCACTGGGCTGAGCCTTTATATACACTCCCTCACTCATCAGTTGAACAGCTCGACTTCTTCAAGGAACGCTGATTATCCCCTCTTTACAGACGACACAGTGGAGGCTTGGAATGGTCAGCCCCACAAGGGCACTGCTGCACAAGTGATATGCTATTCCCACCCCAATCCATCTGACTTAAAGCTGCTGTTTGCAAGATATGGGGGAAGTGGAAGATTGAACTGCACATTTATCACCCTGAAGGATAAAGAAAATGTTCTAACCAAGGGGCCAAGAGCCAGGTCAAGAAAGGAGACAGAAGTATTCCAGCCTCGCTTTCTCAGAATGCCCACACAGTGGTGAAGGAATTGTCATCTGCGTCCAACTCAAGGCAGTACTGAAGAAGGGGCAGCGGGCAGGCCATCCGCACGTGTTCATGGACATCCAGTAAGAGCGTGAGGCCACGCCTCGCGCTGGCATCCCCGCGGATGCAGCTCTTTCGTCATGTGTCTTTGCCGCATTTTCAAGGTGTGTTATTAAAGAAACCACCTTAGGGGACATTGGTGATCTCAGTGGGGAGCCCTCGTCTCTGCCCAGGCTGGCGTGCCTGACTTCTGCTCTGGGTGTGATAGTCGTCACCTCTGCTCATTTCGTGGGCTGGATTAAGAAGTGACACTTCATAAAGCCTTCTCCAATTCAGCCCCTTCCATTTGCGGGCTTTTGGCACATTTGCTTTGAGTTTCCGCTTTGATGTTGGCCCTTATTCAGCTGCTCTGGGCCTTGGGGGCGGTGGGGGTGGGGAGCTCCAGCAAGCAGGAGGAAGGCTTCGAGCTTGAACTGGCGCAGTGATCGATTAACCCTTTCTATAACTTATCTGATGAAAAAGAGACGGCTCCACCAAGCAGGCTCCAGATGGCCACAGGATGCAGGCCACACGTCCTGAGATGCTGATTTCAGGGGTTCTAATACCCTGGAAGGGACTGAGTTTGACATGTGGCCATACTAACATGTGAACCCTGGGAAGACTGAGTGTCACGAGTGCCTCTAAGGAGTTTGCAAGTGGAGATTTCATTCTCTGAGCAAATTTTAATCTCAGGATGGCCCTCGTCACTGCATGGGAAGAAACCAATCCAAACAGAGGGGACAAAAATAAACTCAAAATTAAGCTTGTTTAAAACTTATTTTGGCTTTGTTTTTTGTTTTGTATTTTGTAAACTCCTCTGTTAACTCCCAAGCTTTCAGTACAATTGGGTAACAGGAAAATGAGAAAGAAAAAAAGCAAGGAAGAAAGGAAAGAAGGGAGGGAGGGAGGAAGGAAACTACAATACTAACTGTAAGTAACTGACCTTCTATAGAAGTTTATAAACACAACCCTGTTGCTCCAACATTCAGTAAGTAAAGCAATATTTTCATTTCTAGAACATCCCTTAATATTTTAAAGCAAGAGATACTTACTTTCCTTTTCCATTTATTCCATTATTCCAAACAAACTTATTTTGGGATGAAGTCAAAATAAGCCAGCTCTGTTCTCTTGCTTATGTGAAAAAGAAGGGAGTGTTTACAAACATGTTTTTAATCAGACTTTCAAATTTTTATTTATTTTGCCATTTAGCAAACATGTTGCTAGTTCTTTCAAGGAAGAGAAAGTACCTTGTGAAACATGACTCAGTTCTCTCCGCGGCTCTACCCACAGGCCCAGCCTTTTCAGTTACTGTTCCTGATGGCGGGAGAGTCATGAGTTCACTGTGTAACTTAGGGACAGATTACAGCATCTGGGCCAACCTCCTCACACAACCTCAGAAACCAAACCAAAAATCAGAACAAATACGCCCCGCTCCATTTCTTAAGTATGTTTGCAGTGGGAAACTGGATGCAAATGCACAAAATGGTTCAATATTGATTTGGGCATGTGCTAAAAACCAAACAAACAAAAAATACAGTAAGACAAGGCACCAGTTGTAACTGGTAACAGTAACTCAAGGCATGCCATTGGACCAAAGCTACCTTCAGACTCAGTTATCAGATGTGTGTTTTAGCTGCATCTCACTTCCTCTGATTAGTGCCATAGAGAAATTGTTATGTACATTAGGCCTGGGCAAACTGGCTTTGATGCTGTTGGAATGGGGCCAGCCAATGTGCAGACTTAAGCTGCCCTTCTTCCATATCTCACCCAGGGCAGACATCACTAATCGATTACAGCACTCTTTCCCACTGAGTCCATGAGGCCTCAGAATCTCGTCCAAAAGAGGCGCCAGGTAGTCAATCCTTCAGTGTTGGAATTGTCATCACTGTGAAAACTTATTGGGGCTGTCTCCACGTGACACAGAAGTATTCCTACCATTGCAAGCCCCCTCCTGGTATTTGTACCCTCATGTAATTCCCTCTCTGTGAGTGTGGGCTGGACCTAGCCATTCACTTCTGGTGAATAAAATATGCAAAAGTGATGATGGGCTGTCACTCCTGAGACTAGGTTACAAAACACTGTGACTTTTATCTCATTGGTACTTGCTCTTGCCGTCTCACTCTGAAAAAACCTGCTGCCATGCTGTGAGCTGCTCCATGGAGAAGCCACCTGGCAAGGATCTGAGGGGTGGCCTCTGGTCAATAGCTTGTGAGGAACTAAGGCCCTCAATCCAAGAGAAAGCCAGTGACTGAACTCTGCCAACAACCAGGTGAGTGACCTTGGAAGGGGATCATTCCCCAGCCAGGCCCTGAGATAACTGCAGCCCTGGCCAATATCTTCATTGCAGCCCTGGGAGACACCTCGAGCCAGAAGACTTCCAACTCACAGTAACTATGCGATAATAAATACCATTGCTTTAAGGCCACTAAGCATTGGGATAATTTGTTACGCAGTGAGAGATAACATAGCAAGATTTTAGCAGACTCCATGAAAGGAAAGAGGCAGGGAGAGAGGAGACATGTTAGAATAAGGAGACAGTATCTGAAAGGGAATTCAAATTTCCTCTGGGATGAAAAAAAACTTTAAATAAAGTCACAGTTCTGGGCTGGGCTACTTGGTTTGGGGATTTTATCATTCTTATCAAACATTTATTATGTATTTAACCTAAGTATGGCCCCCTGTGAGACCTTGGAGATACAAAGAGGCAAGACCTGGTCTCTATCCTTAGGTTTCACAGGGTTAGGAAATAGATGCTATAAGCTAAGGACATGAGGTAAAATAAATGTAGTGGACATTGTTTTCATTTGCACAGCAACCATCTGCATTCTTTTTCAGTTTCACCAGGCTGACTTTTCTTGAGGAAAACACCTGGATGTCTCCTAGGCCCATTTGGTCTAAGTGGAACTAACCCCATCTTAGGTCAGGTCTGATACCGAGCTTGCTAATTTGGCAGAATATAAGCTTGGGGATGTGGGTGACCATCGTTACCTCTACTTGGAGTGAACTGATTTGAATTCTACCAAAGAGAGGAAAGAAAAGCCAAGAGAAGGAAAGAAGCACATTCCTGACAAACTCTTTCCAGCACCTTTCTCCAAGTGCTCTTTTACTGGGATTTTCAGTTCTATTAGCCAAGAAATCCACCCCCCCCCCTTTTTTTTTCCTTTCCCCTTGTTAACCCTACACCTGTTTGAATTGGGTTTCTGTAACTTGCAACTGAAATAATCCAGAATAATGCAACAGGAAAGATGTGAAAATATAGGAATTTTAAAAAGCTAGCACCTCATCAAGTTGGTCTTGAGATGGGCCTGGATCAATAGGAGGAGAGGGTCACAAACAGGTTTCTAGGTTGTTAAAGTTCTCTGGAGACAACTCAGATAGAAACAGGGGCATCACTTCTGATGTGAATTCTGTGGGTGACTCTCAGTCTGCCTGGACACATGTGAGAAAATGAGCCAGGATGTCAATAATGTTCATTCATTCAGAAAATATTTATTATGTACCAGCTATGTGTTAGGAACTGTTTGGCGGGGGGATGCTGAGGACACAAGAACAAAACAAAATGTCTGTGCTCCTGTGCTCAGGGGGTACAGAAGAGTCTAGTCTGTTTAGGAAGGTAGATGATAAAAAAGTCTATCAGTATATCTATCAGTGTATGATAAGGCTGGTGGTGATAAACGCCAGGAGAGACAAAGCAAGTAAGGGCTGGATAGTGATGCTGGGGGCTAAAGAGGATGGGTACCATTTAGATATGGTGGCCAGGAAGGGCTTGTGGTAGAGTGAAAATGTGAGCAGAGATATGACTGAAACGTGGGATGATTCGTGCAGATATCTGGAGAAAGTCTTCTAGGCAGAGGCAAGGGTGAGTACAAAGGCCTTCAGTTGAAATGGAATACTCACTTTAGGATTCTCTATGTATAGTATCATGTCATCTGCAACCAGTGACAGCTTTACTTCTTCTTTTCCAATTTGGATTCCTTTTATTTCTTTTTCTTCTCTGATTGATGTGGCTAAAACTTCCTAAACTATGTTGAATAACAGTGGTGAGAGTGGGCAACCTTGTCTTGTTCCTGATCTTAGTGGAAATGATTTCAGTTTTTCACCATTGAGAACGATGTTGGCTGTGGGTTTGTCATAAGGGTCTTTATTATGTTGAGGTAAGTTCCCTCTATGCCTACTTTCTGGAGGGTTTTTTATCATAAATGGGTGTTGAATTTTGTCAAAAGCTTTTTCTGCATCTATTGAGATGACCATATGGTTTTTCTCCTTCAGTTTGTTAATATGGTTTATCACATTGATTGATTTCCATATACTGAAGAATCCTTGCATTCCTGGGATAATCCCCACTTGATCGTGGTGTATGATCCTTTCAGTGTGCTGCTGGATTCTGTTTGCTAGCATTTTGTTGAGGGTTTTTGCATCTATGTTCTTCAGTAATATTGGCCTGTAGTTTTCTTTTTTTGTGACATCTTTGTCTGGTTTTGGTATCAGGGTGATGGTGGCCTCATAGAATGGGTTTGGGAGTGTTCCTCTCTCTGCTATATTTTGGAAGAGGTTGAGAAGGATAGGTGTTAGCTCTTCTCTAAGTGTTTGATAGAATTTGCCTGTGAAGCCATTTGGTCCTGGGCTTTTGTTTGTTGGGAGACTTTTAATCACAGTTGCAACTTCAGGGCTTGTGATTGGTCTGTTTATATTTTCTATTTCTTCCTGGTTCCATCTTGGAAGGTTTTGCTTTTCTAAGAATTTGTCCATTTCTTCCAGGTTGTCCATTTTATTGACATATAGCTGCTTGTAGTAATCTCTCATGAGCCTGTGTATTTCTGCAGTGTCAGTTGTTACTTCTCCTTTTTCATTTCTAATTCTATTGATTTGAGTCTTCTCCCTTTTTTTCTTGATGAGTCTGGCTAATGGTTTCTCAATTTTGTTTATCTTCTCAAAGAACCAGCTTTTAGTTTTAGTCATGTTTGCTATCGTTTCCTTCATTTCTTTTTCATTTATTTCTAATCTGATGTTTTTGATTTCTTTCCTTCTGCTAACTTTGGGGTTTTTTTGTTCTTCTTTCTCTAATTACTTTAGGTGTAAGGTTAGGTTGTTTATTTGAGATGTTTCTTGGTTCTTGAGGTAGGACTGTACTGCTATAAAGTGCCCTCTTAGAACTACTTTTGCTGCATCCCATGGGTTTTGGGTCGTCGTGTTTTCATTGTCATTTGTTTCTATGTATATTATGATTTCCTCTTTGATTTCTTCAGTGATCTCTTGGTTATTTAGTAGCGTATTGTTTAGCCTCTATGAGTTTGTATTTTTTTACAGATTTTTTCCTGTAGTTGATGTCTAGTCTCATAGCATTGTGGTCAGAAAAGATACTTGATATGATTTCAATTTTCTTAAATTTACCAAGGCTTGATTTGTGACCCCAAGATATGATCTATCCTGGAGAATGTTTCATGAGCACTTGAGAAGAAAGTGTAATCTGCTGTTTTTGGATGGAATGTCCTATAATTATCAATTAAGTCCATCTTGTTTAATGTATCATTTAAAGCTTGTGTTTCCTTATTTATTTTCATTTTGGATGATCTGTCCATTGGTGAAAGTGGGGTGTTAAACTCCCTTACTAGTACCGTGTTACTGTCGATTTCCCCTTTTATGGCTGTTAGCATTTGCCTTATGTATTGAGGTGCTCCTATGTTGGGTGCATAAATATTTACAATTGTTATATCTTCTTCTTGGATTGATCCCTTGATCATTTTGTAGTGTCCTTCTTTGTCTCTTGTAATAGTCTTTGTTTTAAAGTCTAGTTTGTCTGATATGAGAATTGCTATGCCAGCTTTCTTCTGATTTCCATTTGCATGGAATATTTTTTTCCATCCCCTCACTTTCAGTCTGTATGTGTCCCTAGGTCTGACATGGGTCTCTTGTAGACGGCATATGTCTGGGTCTTATTTTTGTATCCATTCAGCCAGTCTATGTTTTTTGGTTGGAACATTTAATCCATTTACATTTAATGTAGTTGTCAATATGTATGTTCCTATTACCATTTTCTTAATTGTTTTGGGTTTGTTATTGTAAGTCTTCTCCTTCTCTTGTGTTTCCTGCCTAGAGAAGTTCCTTTAGGATTTGTTGTAGCACTGGTTTGTGGGGCTGAATTCTCTTAGCTTTTGCTTGTCTGTAAAGCTTTTAATTTCTCCATCGAATGTGAATGAGATCCTTGCTGGGTAGAGTAATCTTAGTTGTAGGTTTTTCCCTTTCATCACTTTAAATATGTCCTGCCACTCCCTTCTGGCTTGCAGCATTTCTGCTGAAAGATCAGCTGTTAACCTTATGGGGATTCCCTTGTATGTTAATTGTTCCTTTTCCCTTTCTGCTTTTAATATTTTTTCTTTGTATTTAATTTTTGAAAGTTTCATTAATATGTGTTTTGGTGTGTTTCTCCTTGGATTTACCCTGTATGGGACTCTCTGTGCTTCCTGGACTTGATTGACTATTTCCTTTCCCATATTAAGGAAGTTTTCAACTATAATCTCTTCAAATATTTTCTCAGTCCCTTTGCTTTCCTCTTCTTCTTCTGAGACCCCTATAATTTGAATGTTAGCGTGTTTACTATTGTCCCAGAGGTCTCTGAGACTGTCCTCAATTCTTTTCATTCTTTTTTCTTTATTCTGCTCTGTGGTAGTTATTTCCACTGTTTTATCTTCCAGGTCACTTATCTGTTTTTCTGCCTCAGTTACTCTGCTATTGATTCCTTCTAGAGAATTTTTAATTTCATTTATTGTGTTGTTCAGCATTGTATGTTTGCTCTTTAGTTCTTCTAGGTCCTTGTTAAACATTTCTTGTATTTTCTCCATTCTATTTCCAAGATTTTGGATCATCTTTACTGTCATTACTCTCAATTCTTTTTCAGGTAGACTGCCTATTTCCTCTTCATTTGTTTGGTTTGGTGGGTTTTTACCTTGCTCTTTCATCTGCTGTGTGTTTCTCTGTCTTCTCATTTTGCTTAACTTACTGTGTTTGGGGTCTCTGTTTCGCAGGTGGCAAGTTTGTAGTTCCCATTGTTTTTGGTGTCTGCTCTCTGTGGGTAAGGTTGGTTCAGTGGGTTGTGTAGGCTTCCTGGTAGAGGGGACTGGTGCCTGTGTTCTGGTGGATGAGGCTGGATCTTGTCTTTCTGGTGGGCAGGACCACGTCCGGTGGTGTGTTTTGGGGTGTCTGTGAACTTATTAAGATTTTAGGCAGCCCCTCTGCTAATGGGTGGGTTTGTGTTCCTGTCTTGCTAGTTGTTTGGCAAAGGGTGTCCAGCACTGTAGCTTGCTGGTCGTTGAGTGAAGCTGGGTCTTGGCTTTGAGATGGAGATCTCTGGGAAAGCTTTCACCATTCGATATTATGTGGGGCTGGGAGGTCTCTGGTGGACCAATGTCCTGAACTCAGCTCTCCCACCTCAGAGGCTCAGGCCTGACACCCAGCCAGAGCACCAAGACCCTGTCAGCCACAAGGCTCAGAAGAAAAGGGAGAAAAGAAAGAAAGAAAGAAAAATAAATAAATAAAGTAAAATAAAGTTAGTAAAATAGAAAATATTCATTAAAAATAATAAAGTAATAAAAAAAAGAAAGAGAGAAAGAAATAAGAGAGCAACCAAACCAAGAAAGAAATCCACCAATGATAACAAGAGCTAAAAACTATACTAAAAACAAACAAGCAAACAAAAACAACAAAAAAACAAAAAACGGATAGTCAGAACCCTAGGACAAATGGCAAAAGCAAAGCTATACAGACAAAATCACACAAAGAAGCACACACATACACACTCACAAAAAGAGAAAAAGGAAAATAATATATACATAAAATTTAAAAAAGAAGAGAGCAACCAAATCAATCAACAAATCTACCAATGATAATAAGCTCTAAATACTAAACTAAGATAAACATAAAACCAGAAACAAATTAGATGCAGAAAGCAAACCCCACGTCTACAGTTGCTCCCAAAGTCCACTGCTTCAATTTTGGGTTGATTTGTTGTCTGTTCAGGTCTTCCACAGATGCAGGGTACATCAAGTTCATTGTGGAGATTTAATCCGCTGCTCCTGAGGCTGCTGGGAGAGCTTTCCCTTTCTCTTCTTTGCTCACACAGCTCCTGGGGTTCAGCTCTGGATCTGGCCCCCCTTCTACGTGTAGGTCCCCTGAGGGTGTCTTTTGGGAAGCGTGAGGTCTTCTGCCAGCATTCAGTAGGTGTTCTGTAGGAGTTGTTCCACATGTAGATGTAGTTCTGATGTATTTGTGGGGAGGAAGGTGATCTCCATGTCTTACTCCTCTGCCATCTTGAAGGCGCGCCCCTCCTTTAGCCCAGGTATCTTTGTGAATTAGAGTTTTCCCTGGATATATGCCCAGGAGTGGGATTGGTGGATCAGGATGTGAGCTTTTACACTGAGAGCAATGGGCAGCCAGAGGGGTGCCATGATCTGACTTGTTAGGCTCTCTCTGGCTGCTCTATTGAAAATAATTTTCAGGGGACAGGGGTGGAACAGAAGACCACCTGAGAGGCAATTGCAGCAGTCCTGGCAAGAACTGATGGTTAACAGCTGGGGTTGGATTCTGGATATAATATGAATGTAAAACTTCTAAGATTTGCTGACTCATTGCCTACAGTGCATGAGAGAAAGTATGGTTGTCTTGGAGGAGTAGATGGAAGGCTAGGTCTGCCTTTAACCAAATGAGGAAGACTAGGGAGGAGAATTTGGCTTGGACTGCTCGATGTATTATGACTATCAGACACTTGAGTGATGGATCAGTTGGATGGCTTGATGTGAATCCTGAGTACAAGGGAGAGGTCTGGGTTGGAGATACACATTTGGGAGACAGTGGGCAAAGCTATTTAAAGCTGAGATGGTGAGATCACTTAAGAAGTGAGTAAAGGCAGGACACAGAAGAAGTTCAGTAGAATCCTAAGACACTCCATCATTTAGAGGTTGTTGGAAGAAGAGGAGGAAGTTGCTGGAAAAGAAACTGAGATGAAAAGTTTGACCCACAGTGCTTTATAACCAGGTATAAAACAAAAGCAATAATCTTTCTGCTTCTGTTTTTCTCTGTTTTACCTAATATCACTTCCCTTTCACTTAGTACAGTACATTCTCATTAAATACTAGGAAAGCTGGTTTCTAAGTATACAGAATCACTATACCAGAGTTTTCTTGCTCAGAGATAAATTTAAATCAAGACATAGGATACTGGCCTTAAAGAAGATACAGAGTCTCTGCTGCAGTGAATGGTGAATGCAGGATGAAGGGCATGTGCTAGGGAAATAAGGCAAGTTTCAAGGAATCTGGTGGGTACTGGAGTCACATGAGAAGTCAAAACCATGAAGGCCAACAAAGCTGAAATAAGCAGCTACCCAGTGAGGGGTCAGAGGAAACAATGGGCAAGAACTGTATTAGATAAGGGTCCAGCAGGGTTGAGACCTTGAAAAAGAAGGTGGGAGGTTCAAATCCAGGTCCAATACCCAGACCATGGGCTTCAGAGCCAGCTGATTTTTAAACTTTTAAAAAATGGCTTGAACACCTTTTATTCTGCATTTTGGGGCCTCCTTGCCCCCATGGAACTGCCAAATTTTAAAGCTTGGCTGTATCACTCACTCACCTAGAATGCCAATTTCCTCACCCATGAACAAGGACAAAGCCCACTGTGAATAATAATAATAACAATAACAACTAGCACATCAAAGTGCCTTCTGTGTGTCAGGCACTGGTCTGAAGCCTCAGACCTTTCATACTTCCCATTCCCATTTTATATCTTCCCATTTTGCAGATGAAGAAATTGAGACTTAGCAGTTAAGTAATGTGCCGAAGTTCCCACAGCTAGTGAGTAAGAAAGATACAATTCAAACCTAGAGCTTTGCAACACAATCCTGGCAGTGTCAGAGGCATGTGGGTTTGGGGTAAGTAAGTGCTAGGTGAAGTGGAGCTAGATGAACATGAGTTTGAATGAGGGGCTGTTTGGCCATGGGGACCAAATTAGGTGTTGAGCAAAAGTGATGGCAGGGATCATTTGGAACACACCCCAGGAATGTGTACCAAGGTCTGCCATCTTGGATCAGAATATCTGCCAAGCAAAAAAAGTATCCTGGTGATTTAGATGAGTACAGGGAACTAGGATATTGTGCTCCTTCCAGGGTCTGTGATCAAGAGCCTTATCCCCCTAGAGAAGGAAGGTGGGGAACACACATTTACGGAGAATCTGTTTAGCTAAGTGGCCAAGGAGCTAGGCACTTCTCCATGTATGATTTTAGTACCTTCTTAGAACATTTCAGTAGGGAGGTATAACTTCCCCTATGTTATAGATGAAGAAACTAAGACTCAGGTGAGTGACCTACATAGGCTTATCCAGTAGGGAAAGGGAGGAGGCCGGTTGCTCTTTCTTATACTCCTGGGGAAAAGGTATTCTTTCCTGTCTCCAAAACAAGTACAAAACCAGATGTGTCTTTTATTGCCACTTCAATCTTTTTGTAACAGTTTTGCCCCAATCCCACAAACAGTTCTGGGGAACTATGAGTAGCTAGACCAATAGTCCTTTCTTTCCCTCCTGTTTCCTCTCCTCTTGAAGTCTCTTCAGCACGTTTGAAACTTTGTCTTCATCCCCTTCCCCCAAAGTGAAAGTTGCTGTCTTTTGGTTAACTCAGAACTGCAGGGATACATTCTTGGGAAAATCATGTGCTTTTTATTATTATGTTGTTTATTCATGTACTTGAAACACATTTATATTGGTAGGCTATTCATGGAATAAAACATTCAGATGAAAAAAAAAAAAAAACAAACCAGCGAGTTTGGTAGTCATCTTGAGGAAACAAAGAGAAGCCTCCTATAGAGAAGCATGTTTAACTCTTCCTGTCTCATTTCCTAATGTGGGAACCCTGTTGACCACCACCATGCTTGAGAGCAATCCCAGCTTCTCCACGTGAAAGTCATCATGACAGAGACTTGGCGCTTGTTGTTATCAGTCCAAAGGCAACAAGTTGTCCAGAGCTTACTGGAATCCCAGGCAAAGTAAACAGTCAGTGCCTACAGCTTACCTGCCTCCAACTTTCCATGTCAAACTCCATGGCGGGGTTATATGTTTTTATGGAGGGCGGGGGGGGGATTAATGTCTATTAAGCACTGTGAGTAAGCATTCTGCAGCCTTGCTACTCCAAGTGTGGTCTGGGGACCAGTAGCATTGGCATACGTGGGGATGTGTTAGAAATGCACAATCCCAGACCCCATCCCAACCCTACTCAATCAGAATCTACATTTTCACAAGATTCTTGGGAAAATTTTCCCAGGTATTCAAGTTTGAGAAGCACTGCTGTGCTAGGCATTTTATTTAGGCATTTCATACGTTTAGAGAACAGGTATTTATGTCCATGTTACTTAAATGAGAAAACAACAGATCAGAATGGTTAAGGAGCGTGGCCCAATTCCTGCCTAGTCTGTGGTAGGGCCAGTATTTGAACCCTGTTGTGTCTGACCTCAAAGCTTGTCTATTTTCTACTGTTTCGCATTACTTTCATTTTTTTCCATAAAGGTTAGGTTGCAGTGAGCTGCTTTCATTTCAATGAGAGGAAACATGAGACTGGAATTTCCACAAGGAGAGACTTAGTGAAGCAAGAATTAGAGGCCCCAGTGATGGTGGACCAAGGGAAGCACTGGGCAAGTCAAATGAAGACAGACTCTCATAGGTAGGGGTGAGAAGGGCACAGCCTGGGGATCTGGGCTGCTCTCTGTATGTACTCAGGCCAGGGCAGTATTGCCTGGAAATACATCTGTGTGTGCCGGAACCTTGCAACCATGTCTGGCCCTTTCCTTCCTCCCCTGCCTTTGAATGAGTGGTAGACAAATCAGCAATTTTCCCCCCACTAAGTTCTCTAAATTAAATTCGATAAAGAATGACCTTGAGGGCTTAATTCATCCCACAGATGGGCATTATTTGGCCTACATGATGCTGGCCCAAATAATGTGGTAAAATTCTCCTAAAATGCCAACACATTTACAAACTTTTTCATGAAAGTATAACATACATACAAAAAAGTGCATATATAAGCATCCAGCTCCATAACTTTTCACAAAAAGACACGACTGCGTAATTAGCACCAAGATCAAGAAACAGAACCAGCACCCCAAAATTCTACTTGTACTTTCTACATAAGGGTTGTCAATATCCTGACTTCTAATTGTATCGATTACTTTACTTGCCAACATTAAAACATTAGAAGATTTAACAGAAAAATCTGAGACTTCTGGCTTCTCCTGAAAACATGAAGCATCTAGCAACACTGGGCTCATGTTCTCACAGAGCAACCATCAGCTGGACTTGAGAAAGGACCACTCTCTTTAATAAGGCATGCCCTCTCCAGTCTGCCACAGTCCCCAGCACTCCCTACTACCCAATACTTAGAGCTAGTGGCAATGGTCTTTAATCAGTGCACTTGCACTTAAAATAGAATTAAGTAAAACTTTTCTTATATTCTCTTGCTTCCCTAATTTACATTATATTTACATTATATGCCTGGCCCCTATAGGCATTTGAGTTTGAAATCCCTGCTCCAAACTTGAGGATTCTTTATATAATTGTGAACCTCACAGAGTATCTCAAATATTTCTTTTTTTTTAACGTTTTTATTGGAGTATAATTGCTTTACAATGGTGTGTTAGTTTCTGCTTTATAACAAAGTGAATCAGTTGTACATATACACCCATATCTCTTCCCTCTCGCATCTCCCTCCCTCCCACCTTCCCTATCCCACCCTTCTAGCTGGTCACAAAGCACCGAGCTGATCTCCCTGTGCTATGTGGCTGCTTCCCACTAGCTATCTATTTTACATTTGGTAGTGTATATATGTCCATATATACACTACCACTCTCTCATTTTCTTCCAGCTTACCCTTCCCTCTCCCCATGTCCTCAAGTCCATTCTCTAGTAGGTCTGCATCTTTATTCCCATCTTGCCCCTAGGTTCTTCATGACCATTTTCTTTTTTTTTTTTTAGAGTCCATATATATGTGTTAGCATGCAGTATTTGTTTTTCTCTTTCTGACTTACTTCACTCTGTATGACAGACTCTAGATCCATCCACCTCACTAAAAATAACTCAATTTCATTTCTTTTTATGGCTGAGTAATATTCCATTGTATATATGTGCCACATCTTCTTTATCCATTCATCTGTTGATGGACACTCAGCTTGCTTCCATGTCCTGGCTATTGTAAATAGAGCTGCAATGAACATTGTGGTACATGACTCTTTTTGCATTATGGTTTTCTCAGGGTATATGCCCAGTAGTGGGATTGCTGGGTCATATGGTAGTTCTGTTTTTAGTTTTTTAAGGAACCTCCATACTGTTCTCCATAGTGGCTGTATCAATTTACATTCCCACCAACAGTGTAGGAGGGTTCCCTTTTCTCCACACCCTCTCCAGCATTTATTGTTGTAGATTTTTTGATGATGGCCATTCTGACCGGTGTGAGATGATATTGCATTGTAGTTTTGATTTGCATTTCTCTAATGATTAATGATATTCAAATATTTCTTAAGAACAGATGTTACAACAATCCTTTCTTATCCTCACAGTTTGGTTTTGGGGGTGCTAAGTTAAGTAGTTAATTATACTTCTCAAAGTTCATGCAAAGGAAAGAAGATTCAACTTCTTCACAGATTATTTCCCTTTTCCTCTGTCTGGCATTGCTAGGTGTTTTTGTAGAGGGTTGGGAAGTAGAACCACCAAACCCAGGAAGGAAGCTGAGCCTATAGCCCGGGCAGATACTCAGGAATGACCACATCCAGACCTGAGTTCTGAGGCTGTTCTTTTGATGTGCTGAAATAGTCATCCACTCTCGCTTAATTTGCCCCAAGTTGTAAATTGGTGAAAAAATTGTTCTCATGGAATAGGTGTTGCTCCAGAAAATTTCAGAAGAAAGGAAAGTAAACCAGGAACTGGGCTGAAGCTTTCCAAATGAGGAAGGAATAAAAACAACAACAGCAGCTGTACCATTTCCAAGTTGGAAGGGTGGGGTCTCAGGAGGGCAAAGCCAAGCCAGGATGAATGTACAGCCCCTTTCTCAAGGCCCTACATCCTCTGTGGAGAGAAGTTCCATCACACCTTAAGAAAACCACTTTGATTCAATGAATCTGGTGAAAAGAAGTGCACATTCCCTGTCAAGTAACACAGGTATGAAAAGATTCCCTGAGTTAATATTGGTTGAAAATAAGTTTAAGAAAGGTTTTGATGAATGATTCTAGGCTAATAAAGGGAAGTTATGGGCCAAAGTTTTCAGCCTTGAGGTTGATGTCAAAGAGGACAGGCTTTCCCTCCCTTAAAGTCCCAGGTATAGAGAGATTAAATTTGGGGCTGGATCATCTTTAACAAATAGTGTTGGGAAAACTGGATACCCACATGCGAAAAAATGAAATTGGAACCTTAACCTACACTACGTGCAAAAATCAACTAAAAATGGATAAAAGATTTAAATATAAGACTTGGAACTGTAAAACTACTAGAAGAAAACATAGGGGATAAGCTTCATGATATCAGTCTTGGCAATAATTTCTTAGATATGACACCAAAAGTACAGGCAACAAAAGCAAAAACAGACAAGTGGGACTATATCTAACTAAAAAGCTTGATGGAAAGAATAAAGTGAAAAGGCAAAGGAAACAATTAATAGTGTAAAGGCAAACCTCATCCCTGATGAGTTAATATACCAAACATATAAGGAACTCAAACAACTCATTAGCAAAAAACCAAATAGCCTGATTAAAAACTGGGCAAAGACTTGAATCAACATTTCTCCAAAGAAGACGTACAGATGGCCAACATATATATGATAAGGTGGTCAACATCACTGATCATCAGGGAAATGCAAATCCAAGGCACAATGAGATATCACCTCACACCTGTTAGGATGGTTATTATAAAACAGAACAAAACCCAAAGATAACATGTGTTGGCAAGGATATGGAGAAACCGAAACTCTTGTACGCTGTTAATGGGAATGTCAAATGGTGGAGCCAGTGTGGAAAACAGTATGGAGATGCCTCAAAAAGTTAAAAATAGAATTACCATATGATCCAGTAATCCCACTACTGGATATTTATCCACAAGAATAGAAATCAGGATCTTGAAGAGATATTTGCATACTTGTGTTCACTCACAAGATACAGAAACAACCTAAGTGTCCACTGGTGGATGAATAGATAAAGGATTTGTCATGTGTACATACAGTGGAATATTATCCAGCCTTAAAAAAGAAAGGCTATCGTTCCATGTGCAACAGCATGGCTGAATCTTGAGGACATGATGCTAAGTGAAATAAGCCAATCACAGAAGGACAAATCCTGCCTGATACCACTTGTGTGAGGAATATAAAATAATCAAATGCAGAGAGTAAAATGGTGGTTTCCAGAGGCCAGAGGGAGGAGAAACAGGGAGTTGCAACTCAACTGGTATAAAGTTTCAGTTATGCAAGATGATTAAGTTCTAGAGGTCTGCATTGTGCCTACAGTTGACAATACTACACTGTATACTTTACAATTTCTTAAGAAGGAAAAACTCATGGGTATGTGTTCTTTCCACAAGAAAAACAATTGGGAGACCTGGATACACCATTTGTTCTTAAGAAAATTGAAAATAAACCCCTTGGTGAGAGGAGTCTGACCATCCCTCAGGTTCTGCAATATGCTAATCAGTTTGTGTGACCTCATAACAGCAAAGGCCATAACCAACCTTAATCAAATGCTTCTTGCATGTGTCAAGCTCTTTATTAGGCACCCAGCTGACATAGCTCATATAATTTCAAAACTGACCCTATGAGGTAAACGTGATGCAATTTCACATTTTACAGCTGAGAAAGATGAGGCGAAGAGGAGTCAAGTCCTATGTCCAAGCTGCCAAGCTCGGGCTCTAAAGCAGGTTGTCTAACACCAAAACCTTTTGCTTTTAAAAATCGCACCTACTGTCTCATCACCACTAAAGCAAGGGTTTACAGTTGACCCCTGGTGCCATCACCCCTCCCCCAACTTTCTAACTGGGATGATAAAGAGCTAAAGGGTCGAGTGGATGAGCATTTAGTGGGCTCAGCTTCTCCTCTGTCAAATGGCATCACATGCAAAGTATGAGGTGTTGTCACAGGAATAATTGGCCACCGGGGAAAGAGGAGGAGAGCCATTTGCTTGTGAAAATCCAGGAGGGCTCTTCTAGATTCTCCTGGTAACTCTTTACGAGGAAGTGTCTTGAGTACATTTTCTATTCCAGAAAGATTGCCACTCAAATGATCTGGGTTAGGAATGTGACAGAGCTCCGGCCCCCCGAGCATTTGGTATGGAAATAAACAGCAGAGCTGATTATCTCTGTTCAAGCTTAAATGAAACCGTATGAAGAGCTCAGCCGATCCCTCCTCCACCATCCCCACCTCATCTCTTAGGAAAGACGGATGATTTTTGAAACATCTATTACAACAGAGCTTTTTCTTTCTCCCCTCCCCCAAAACGGGGCCCTTTCCTCTTCGTCGCTGTGCCCTGGCAATCAGCAATACCTCCAGTCTTTCCCAAATATCTAGAGGCTAAAGAAACCCCAAAGCTATCTGCCAAACCTCCTTCTCCTGAAATTTTAAAAGATTACATTTTCAGAAATGTAATCGGGATGAGTAGGATTCATTGGCGCTTTGTTCATTAAAGTTGCATTTTGCAAGAGCCATGTGATGTCAAGCTAGTTTTTTTTAAGGCTTCTCCCCGCTCCCACCCCCAAGTCTTTTATCTTAGAACCAGGAAGTCATATTTTGCCAGCCAGCTATGAACTTAACCACAGAAAAGTTGGAGATGGGTTCAAAGCTTAGGACTCACGAGGCTTGACTCCGTTTTAATGTTGGCAGAAGGAATTCCTCACGCATTTGGGGGGGAATGCACATCCACGGGGGCTGATGGGGCAGCTGTGTTATTGGTGACATGGTTGGTGGGTTGTTCTCACAGTCTGAGGAATGTGTGAGCAAAACAGCCTTGTTCTGGGAGGTGCTGTACAGGCTGAAGGGGTTAGTTTCATTTTCCACTTGGACGCAGTTGTGGAAAGAATCCGTCAGGAACCTCTCCCTCTTTCTGGGCTCCCTCTCTCTGAGCACAGCTGTAAAAAGGGTGACCATTGGTTCTCTTACACTGGGGAAAGAAAAGCTAAGCCGTCGTGAGGGTTCACTCTAACACTCAAAATCTCGCGGGCGATTTTCTCTCCTTAGTTGCACCTCCTTCCGTCTAACCTTCCTTGCCTCTCAGTCTCTATCCTTCCACAATATAGAACAGCTCGGGTTCCCTGAGCGGAACTTGTGTGGTTTTCTGTCTTCCTTAAAGCCTTTGCACAGAGGTGCCTCTTCAGAGACATTTCTCCTTCCCTCAGGTCTCCCTGAAAGCACCCTGATACTCCCCAGACTACTTCTTGAGTATCATCTTTTGCGTCAAGGCTTCCATTAAAACGACCTCTGTCTCTAAATTTTCTGGGACACCGCAGGGAAGAGTTCATCACTCCCTGCTGTTTGTTTGTTTCACCTCCCGGTTCCGTATATTGGTCTTCGAAAGCGCTTTTGAAACTGATTATCAACTTCTATGAGTCTGTCTTAGCCTTCCAGACCAGTGCTGTCCAATAGAATTGTCTGCAGTGACGGCAATGTGCCCTATCTGCATTATGTGATATGGTACCTACGAGTCACATAAGGCTATCAAGCACTTGAAGTGTGGCCAGTGCACTCCAGGAACGGGATTTTTAATCGGACTTAATTTTGCTTAATTTAAATTTAAATAGCTGCACATGGCAAGAGGATGCCGTATTGGACAGCTCAGCTGTAAACTGTGACCTTCTTTAGGATAAAGTCAATGTAGTGCCTGTTCCCCGGGCTTGACACAATGCCTGGTGCATAGTCAGAGCTCAGTCAACATTTAGTGAATTCAACTATTGTATATACTTATGACAATAATCCTATCAGGCAGATATTACTAAATCTAGTCATTTCATCTTTATATACATAAACAAACAAAAACAAAATGTGACTCATAGAGGAGTCAAGTGATGAAGCCAGGATCTGAAACATAAGCTGTTTAAAATCAATCCCCCATCCTTTCTGTTTCCACTGGCAGTGCTTTGGTACTTGGTGAGTAAATGTGTAGGTAAGTGGTTACACATCCGAGATAGGTAGAAGCAACAATTTACAGAACAGTTAGTTGTCTTTACACAGTTAGACACTCAAAGACTGGCTTGTATAAAAGCCAAGAGAGGGCTTCCCTGGTGGCGCAGTGGTTGAGAATCTGCCTGCCAATGCAGGGGACACGGGTTCGAGCCCTGGTCTGGGAGGATCCCACATGCCGCGGAGCAACTAGGCCCGTGAGCCACAATTACTGAGCCTGCGCGTCTGGAGCCTGTGCTCCGCAACAAGAGAGGCCGCGATAGTGAGAGGCCCGCGCACCACGATGAAGAGTGGCCCCCGCTTGCCACAACTGGGGAGAGCCCTCGCACAGAAACGAAGACCCAACACAGCCATAAATAAATAAATAAATAAATAAATAAATAATAAAAAAAAAAAAAAGCCAAGAGAAAGAACGAAAAAAGAAAAAAGGCAGGTTGGCACACTGCTTATGCATCTTCAGTACTGTGCACAAATTTGAAGGATATATTGGTTAAATGGATCTCTTTGAAAAGAGGAGTGTATCATAAAAGAAAAGTTACAACAGCCAACAAATTGGGCAGCTGGTATGCAATTTGTGACTGTTAACTTTCAAAAGATGATAGCCTTAGAGTTTGGCAGATAAAGATCAAAATGGTGGAGGTTATGCTGCCACCTACTGGTCATCATTCACAGTGAACTCGTGCTTCAAGATCTTAAAAAGAAAAAAAAAAAAAAAAAATTCCGGATGCTTGGGTAATCACAGTTACCTATTCTTTTAATTTGCTATTACCTAGCCTTACACATGAAAAACAGTTTTGAAGTTATTCCAAATTTGAAGAAAACTATTACCATGCTTCAAAATTTCCTTGTTTTTTTTTTTTTTTTGCAAATAAATATAACCATCTGGAGTTTTTAACTCCTCCTCTCCCTTCCCCGCCTCCCCCCTCCTCCCCACTTCCTCCTCATGTAGCTGAATTGCTTACTGAAATCTGACAATAGTTTTAGTTGGCTTTTCTTTGTTTCACATTCTATCTCCTGTCAAATGATTGCATCAGGCTGTATTATGATGGGACTAAACATAATCCTGGACCCTAATCAGGTCCCGAGTTTCTTCCTCCCTACATCACATCTGTTTCTAGATCAGTGTTGAGGGCTGCAGCTGAAGATATACAGTTAGGCCAAACTTTGGGATTTGGTGATAGTGCTGAGTCAGATACTCCTAGTCTTAAGAAATCTTAAAGAAAGTTCCAGTCATAACCTTTGGGGGTACATTAATCAATACTATCTGCCAGAAATCAGAACTTATGCTGCCATCTGGACCAGCCATAAATGCTCCAAAGACAATACGGGACATGAGATTTGATATTCTATGACTTGGGCTCTCTGCAAAGGGATCCAAACAATAGCTGGTGATTTTACAGGGGTATGAATTACATTGCATACCCCTCTGCCCCTACATGTTCAGGCAGCTGGGAGTAAGGCAAGCAATGTGAGCCTTGTGAAGTAGATGAAGAAGCAAAAAGAAGCATTTCTACTTTGGTTCATAGAGAGACTGTTTATACAGATATGAGGTTCAGTGGACTTTTACTGACTGATGGTAGAAAGCCCATTATGCGACCTCCCCCCCTCCAGGATCTCGCTGCCTAGCCGGGTCACTGTTCAACCTTCAAGCATCTGTGCTCAAAACAGCTTCTTGGATATAGCTTACTCGAAATGAATTACATTAACACATATCCATTAACTCATTGATTTAATTATTCACTCAACGAACATAACTGAATACATACTAACTATCTGATATATTGCTAGGGACACAAAACAGAATGAGAAATGACACCAGTCTTCAAAGGATCCATTGCTCTATTTTTGAAGAACTCTTACTGTGTGCCAGATACGATGTTAAACAATTTTATAACTATTATATCTGTTATTCATTTGTTCAACAGCGTTCAACTCAGGGCCTACTCTGCGTTAGGCACTGTGCTGAGTGTAAAGATGAACTGGTACACAAACTGGACATGGTTCCTGGCCTCATAGATATTGCTGCCATTTGGGAAAGGCAGACAAGTAAACAAAGAAACACGGCGTGTTTAACTTCTGCAATTTATTTTAGACACTTAGCATTTGATTTGCTTTCTATACTGAAAAATTTCTTATTGAGATGGAGCAGAGACCTCTTCCAGCTATGAAGGCTGAAGATACTGGGTTCATTTTCCTAGCATCCCTTGCAGCTATGTCATAGGCATGTGAAATAGGTTGTGCCAATCAGCTAACACCTTGCTAGACTCTGAATAGGTTCTATTGTCTCAAGGAAGGGACAAGGCCCTTTATTTCTCTGATGGTGGCTGTGATGGGGATAGCATTTTCTTCACCAAAATCTCTCCAAAGCATGATTTTAGCTATTTTTTCCTGACTTTAAGCTGAATTCTCCAGCCTTCCCAGTGATGCTGGGGGCCTCTTATTACTCTTTTGAAAGTTCCTTTTCTTTTTGGTCAGCCTGAGTCACTTTTTGCTGAAATGAGGTACCCTGATGAGACCCACTGTGACATGGAAAGGACAGGGATGTGGTATCATCAATGCATAGCAGTCACTGTCCTCCTAGAGCAAGTGACATCAACACTTGCATCTTAATATACACAGATGGTCAACAGGCACATGAAAAGATGCTCAGCATTGCTAATTATTAGAGAAATGCAAATCAAAACTACACTGAGTTGCCACCTCACACTGGTCAGATTGGCCATCATTAAAAAGTCTACAAATAACAAATGCTGGAGAGGGTGTGGAGAAAAGGGAACCTTCCTACACTGTTGGTGGGAATAAAAATTGGTGCAGCCACTATGGAGAACAGTATGGAGGGTTCCTCAAAAAACTGAAAATAGAGTCGCCTTATGATCCTGCAATCCTACTCCTGAGCATATATCCGGAGAAAACTCTAATTTGAAAAGACACATGCACCCCAATGTTCATTGCAGCACTATGTACAATAGCCAAGACATGGAAGCAACCTAAATGTCCATCAACAGACAAATGGATAAAGAAGATGCGGTACATATATATGATGAAATACTACTCAGCCATAAAAAAGAATGAAATAATGCCATTTGCAGCAACGTGGATGGACCTAGAGATTATCATACTAAGTGAAGTAAGTCAGAAAGACAAATATCATGTGATATCACTTATATGTGAAATCTAAAATATGACACAAATGAACCCATCTATGAAAAGAAACAGACGCACAGACATAGAGAAGAGACTTGTGTTTGCCAAGGGGGAGGGGGTGTGGGGGGAGGGATGGAGTGGGAGTTTGGGATTAGCAAATGCAAACTATTATATATAGCATGGATAAACAACAAGGTCTTACGTAGAGCACAGGAAACTATATTCAATATCCTGTGATAGACCAAAATGGAAAAGAATATTTTTAAAAAGAATGTATATATATGTATAACTGAATCACCTTGCTGTACAGCAGAAATTACCACAGCATTGTAAATCAACTATACTTCAATAAAATAAATTTTAAAAAACCCACTTGTATGTTAAAGACTAGTAAAAATTATCCAGCTTAAACGAGTTGGAAGAAGGGGCCAGAAAAAGGATAACAGGCAGAGGAGCAGCACAATTGCAAGCCCAAGGTAATCCTTTTAGGTACAAATTCTTAGGTCTTTACATATTAGGACACTGAGACGGATGAACAACAAATCCAGGTCTGATTGTAGATTTCCAATTCACCGTGGCTCTTTGACAGTTGAGGACTGGAAATATATTTATTCCAGTGGTCTCTGGTGGTATTTTTCCTTAAATCTTTATTTTGAAGTGTCCATATACAGAAAAATGTCCAACCTATAAATGTACAGCTTAAATTACAGAGCCCTCATTTAACTACCACTGAGATCAAGGACTTAGAACACCAGATCCCCCAGAAGAGTCCCCTCTAGCCCCTTCCAATCAATACCCTTCCTTCCTCCCCAGAGGTGACCACCACCCTGGCTTCTAACACCATAGGGCTTATGCGTGTTTTTCTACTTTGTATAAATAGAATAATACATAACGTATTCTTTGGTTTCTGGCCTCCCTCACTGAACATTAATTTCCTAAGATTCATGTATGTCATTTGTAGCTTGTTCATTTGCATTGCTGTACAGTATTAATTGCATAGATTTACTTATATTTTATAGGTGATGGGCATTTGATTATTTTCAGTTTATAGAAAGTATAAATCATGTTGCTAAAGACATTCTCGTACATGTTTCTAGTACGTGTGAATACATTTGTTAGACATATACATAAGGGTGGAATTGGAGGTCACAGAGTGTGTGTGTGTGTGTGTATATATATATATGTATATATATGTATGTGTGTGTGTGTATATATATATATACACACACATATATATATACTTTAGTGGATAATACCAAATAGTTTTCCAAAATTGCTAAAGCAGTTTAAGTTCCCACCTGCAGTTTATGAAAGTTCCAATTTCTCCATCCTCTGAAATATGTGGTATGGTTAATCTTTTTAACTTGAGCCATTCTGGTAAGTGTAATGCTATTCCATGGTGATTTTAATTTGCATTTCCCTGATGACTAATGATGTTGAGCAACTTTTCATATGTTTATTGGCTGTAGCCCAAGTACTATTTATCAGATGGCCTCTTCTTGGCACGTATGTTAGGGTTAAGTGCCTTAAGGATGAATGCATAGGATTTCCAAAGAGAGTGAAGTCTTTTTTTTTTTTTTTTGATTCTCCAAGTTCATGGTTTTCATCATGTCTCTTAAGATAGATACACTCTAGATTTGTGAGGTTCTGTTCTTTCTCAGGAAGTGGCTCTCTTGGGGGCAAACTTTCTGTATGTAGAGTTGGCTCAATAAATGTAGAAAAATCAAGGACAGAGTGAGGCTAAAGTGGCTGAGGCCCTTGGCTGGGTCACTAATGGTTTCTTGGATGTTGTTTGGTGAACACTGACCTTGACAATATTTGTATTTTCCCCCACATCCACTGGTAAAAGTCACGATGGACATGTTACTGTGAATTTACGATGCTCTTTGAGGGGTTTGGGTTAGTTCTGTAATAAAAATTCTGGCATATGGAGACATACGTCTGGTTCCCACACATTTAAGGCTAGAGACAGCAGAGCTACATTTTCCTAGGTCAGCTTACTGATGTCTCCAGAGATAAAAGGCACCTCCTGATTCAAGGCTTGCTCTGAAAATATTTCTGGCAAAGGATTTCCAAGTTCCATTCTCCTGGGATGATCAAATTGAGTTCTGTTTTGTCTGTTGTTCTGACAAACACACTTTGGCAGGGGAAAGGGTTTATTGCAGGCCTTTCTGCTTTGATTTCAAGATTTTTATAATCAGAGGCAAGAAGACAATTGTAATCATGAAAACCATTCACTCAAAATACAGAGTAGTGTACAGATATACAGTAACAAAAATTGCAGCCTTACTTTGGGGTTTTGCCAAAGGTTCATTACACTTAGAGGTTTTCAATCAGGTTAAGTCCATAACCCCTACTATCTTTAGCTTTATCCCATGATACATAAATAAGATTCTAGCCTATTGTACCAATGTCATTATGTCCCCAGTCTCCCAAATATATGGATATCAACTACCAACAACCCTTTGAACAAAGCCCCTTTGTTTTAGCCAGGATTTTGGTTGTAAGCAACAGGCTCTGACTACAGTTATCCTAAGGAAGGGGGAATTCATCTAAAGAATATCAGAAACTTAAAGACTCAGCGGGAAGCTGGGGACTAGACTTGAAAAATAGACCAGAATCCAGAGGGCTGCAGAGGGCTGGCATCAAAGACCACAGCAGTGGTCACGTGGCAGGAGGTACAGCCCGTCACGAGCTAGACACATTGAAATCTCTCTTCCGGGAAAACGCATCTCAAGTAGACACATGAAAATGGGTCTTGGAGTTGATTCATCTCATGGCAGCACCTATGTGAATAAACTCTCCTTAACTTCTACAAAGTAAAGGCTGGAGCTTTTCTGATTCCCACCTTTCCCTGTGCATAGTTGCTCATCGCTTCCATGGATTCAGTGGATTACCCGGTACTCTTCCAATAAATGATTTCTATGGCTGTTGCCCAGAGTATTCTCTTACTTGCAACCCAAGAAATCTAACAGAGATGTTAAAGATGGTAGACGTGGCCCAGGCTTGTGTTCGGCTATAAGAAGGATGAGGGAGAAAATATCTTTAACCTTTCAGTAAAGCCAGAAGGCTCATGTCTCTCCAAGGAGAGGTTCTGCAATTGGCCTACTTCTGTATCCATCACATGAATCCCTCCTTGATTTCACATATGAAGACCCTGGATTCTGGTCAAAGGAACGTGAATGGAAGTGGTGTGTGCAACTTCTGGGAAGTACCTTTAAGGAAGCGTCATGACCTTTTCCTTTATCTCTTCCAGTGGCCTAGAATGAAGCCATGACAGCAAGAACCAAAGCAGATATCTTGAATCATGATGTGAGCTTGAGAACAGAAGGCAACAATGGTAGAGAGCAAGATAGTAGGAGTCTAAGTTGCTGGAAAAGTAGAATCCCATTCCAGCTCTGAATTACCTACACAGAATTTCTCATAAAAAAGAAATAGATGTCTACATTTTGAACAACTGTTATTCTGTTTTTTGGTAAACTTGCAGCTAAAAGCACAGAGCATTTCAGGCCCAGAAAAGAGAATTCTTTAGAGTTATGACTTTCAGACTTTAGCACTCAAAAAAAAAATCACCTGGAGAGCTTGTTAAAACATAAACCTCTGGATCCCACCCCCAGGGGTAGAACCTGAGAATATGCATTTCTTACCACCTCCCAGATGATACAGAAGACCCGTGGACCACACTTGGAGAAACACTGTTCTAGGGTTTTGAGGCAGAAGAAAGTATGGCACATTCAAGGAACTGAATCAAGGTTAGTTTGAGAGGATACTGGGAGGCATGGAATGAGGATGGAGAGGTAGGCAGAGAGACAGATCATGAAGGGCTCTGTAAGCCAGGAAAAGGAATGACAGTCTTCTAAGTGCAGAGGGAAACCATTGAAGAATATTGAAGAACCACTGAAGAATATTTCATTCTCTACTACAGGAGAATGGATGGCAAAGGACTAGGATGCCACATCAGCTGGCAAGGCCAGAGAGGCCGGTGGTTTGGTCCAGAGTGGTAACAGTGGAGATCGAGTCAAGATATATTTTGGAAGCAAGAATAACAAGTACTTTGCTGACAGATTCAATGCCTGGAATAAAGGAGGAGGAATCAAGGATGATTCCCAGGTTCTTGCCTTGAGCAAATGGGTGGAACCTTTGCAAGATACAGTAAGCAGATTCCTATGTGACCAACCACAAAGCAGAATTTTTTTTCAGGGATGGTAGTTCACCACTCCCATTTGTAGTCCACCTTTTGGATTACCCCTCCACCCCAGCCTATACACTGCAAATGCCCAATAACCCTCTGGGTGGGTCAACCCCACCCACTTGACATCTCTTCTAAGCACTGTGCCTTAGATGTGGTTTAGAATTATTTTGCCTATTTTCCAGAGATGATCTCCAAGGTTTTGTTTTTGTGTGTTTGTGTATGTTTGTCTTCCATTTGGCAGGATACACTGTGATTCTTCAGTCTCAGGGCACAGTGAGTTCTCAGAATCCTACAATTCTGGAGATGTCTGGGTATCTTGGCCAATGTGTACAAATGGTCTGTCTTCCAGATCATTCCAATTATAATTGACCTCATTATGGAATGAATATTACAAGAAGAGTTGTTAAACTTTCTTTGGTCTTACCTCCTGTAACTTCCTGTTGCACATAGGATAATGTCCTAAGTCCTTACCAAGACCCTGTATCATCTGACTCCTAGCTACTCCTTGAGGTTCATCTTGGCTACCTCTTTCCCCAGTTTCTTTCCACTTTAGCTTCTCAGTTTATACACTCAATCTGCTTTCTCCTGCCTTGGGGCCTTTGTACAAGCTATTCGCTGTTTGTAGAAAGCCTTTCCCCACTGGTAACCCAGCCAACTCCCAACTATGCATGATCAAGCTTGAATAAATGACACTTCCTCAGGGTTACTTTCTGTGTCTTCCCCATCCCCTTTCTCATCCCCCTAGATTGGACAGACTTCCTTATTAAATTCTCCTGAGGCTTCCTTAACAGTATTTTGCAAGTGTACCGTAGTTTAGCCAGTTATCTATAGGTACTTGTCTTATTATTACTTAGTACTTGTTTTCTCAAGCGGACTATAAATGCTGTGAAGACAGGGAATACACCTGCCTGGCTTCCCTTGGTATGTCCTCAGAGCCGGACATACAGTAGGCTCTCACTAAGTATTTATTAATTCATTGACTGATTTTACTTATTCTTTACCTCTAGGAATAACCATCATAGGCTTTTAACAGCTCAGATTGTTTTCAACTCCAAAATCATGCACTGACCTTATTTGCAGTCCAGTGCATTTGATGAGCAATGCAAGACAGCTTCCCAAATGTCCATAACGCTGCTTTTGTCTTCTGCTTCCAACAGCGTCAAACTTAGGTTTCCCTTAAAAAAATCTGTCTGTAGGCAAATTAATTCTCTGTTCTGATTATTAATCAATTTCAATAGAGGGTTCTTTTCTGTTAAAAATTTCTTCCCCTGATTGCTATTTCTCCTTCCCTTTACCATGAGTACTTTTGGGAACTTAATTTGGATTTTCCTCTATAGTCAAACATCATCAGTTCTCAAATAGCGTCCCCTACTTCAAAGGAACAAGAAGGAACGTTCTCTCCAAAATATCCACCCAATCTGTGGTTGTTTTTCAGTTTCCTAGATTAAAGTTAACTGCCTCTATCTTCAGATGGTAAAATTTCTCTAGCTGGGAGGTTTTCTGCTCTGTGCACTTTTATGACATTTTGTAAGCATTAATGATATGCTACAGCATTTTTGTAGAGTACTATAACAGAGAATTATATATTAGAGAAAAATTAAGGCCATCAAGCCTGTAATCAGGCCTTAGGAGAACTGCTGAATATCTCAAATGCGTTTTGGATTCCTATAAAATTTGGCTTGGCATTTATATGGGGTTCCAAGCACTTTTTATCTTTCTCATTTTCATGATCACCCCAACTCATGTATTGTGGTTTTCCATTTTGCAGAATAAATCAGCAAAAGGGATTTATAGATCAAGTAAGAACTGGTAAAGGCAAAAGTAGACTTTTCAATTTCTGGGTCTATTTTTAAAGTGAAGAGAAATACCTTTAGTTACCCAATCTTCCCAAATGCTGGACTAGATTAAAATGTAAATATCAATTAATATCCCAAACACAAGACAAAGAAAGACCTAAAAGACATTAATCTATTAAAAGGCTAGCAAGTGACAAGTCCTCTGATGGGCTCTTAATACGTGTTTTTAATTAATGCTCACAATATTTGTGAAGAAGAGAGAGAAGCTCTGTGTAGAAGGTAAGAAAACAGGTTCCGCAATTAGGTAACTTGCTCCAGGTCTTCCAGTTAGAAAACAGTGAGGCTGAGATATAAACCTAGATCTGAATGTTTCATCGTTTGTGTTCTTAATAAGACATGAGTAATTCAGACCAGGTGTCTGCCCTCATGGAACTTACATTCTGAGGGGTCTGAAAGGAAACCAATTCACTGACAAGATGATTGGAGAGATCTAAGGTGCTGGGAAAAACATCAAATGGGACCAAGCAAAGTAGAGTGACCTAGTGTAGGTTGTGAGGCTGGCGGTGGGGGGGGGCACTATTTTATATTCACTTTAAAAAATTACTTTAAAATTTCTTTGTCAGGAAAAAATTCAAATACACAAAGTAGGAAGAATAGTAAAATGAACCCCCATGTAACCCTAGCCCCCTTCAACAATGAGCAATCTTATGTCCTCTCTATCTCCACCAACTCTGCCTGATTACTTCATTTATAAATATTTCATGATGTATTTCCAAAAGATAACTACCCATTTTTTTCTTTGTATGCAATAGCAGACCACCATTATTACACCTGAGGAGAAGTTAACAATTTGTGATATGAGTTTAGATGTTAGGTTTGAGGGGAGGCCCACTGGGGGAGGCGCATTTTGATGAGATCCAAGCGTGAATAGGAGCCAGCACTAAGAAGATATGGGGATAGCACCAAGCTTTTATTTATTTTTATTGTTGTTTTTTAAACAGATTTAAAGTTAGCTAGGGAAAAAGGATTCCTCAAAATCAATTTTTGTTGTTCCTGGTCAAACATGAAGTGTACAGAAAATTTCCTACTCAAGAACAGAAAATCTACGCTTTTGGTATAAGATATGGTGGGCTTGTTTCCTTCTTTACATGACAGATAGGTGTAGCTGAATTAATGAAGGAGTGCGACATCAACACAGAAGCCACATAACCAATACTGAATCAAGGCCAGCTGTGAGCCCTGATGCATCTTTGGTGTAGAATCCTATGTCCGAAATAGTAACAAGGTCTTTCTGCCACCTCCTTGGTCCATAGCTGGCCAGACTGTAGATGCTGCCGCCTCACTTTTTCATTATTTCTCCTTTGAACACCCACTTAACTGAACCTTTCTGGAACCAAGAGACCAAAATACTCTTTTTAAAAAATCAGATTTCCTCCTACCACTTTCAGAAGCATCTCTGTGCTTACTTGTTCTTTCCCTGGGTGAAGATCAGCCCAATACAGAAGCAGCATTAACGTTCCCTTGCTGGCAGCTCCACCCAACATCTCTGGGCAGGCATTTCGCCAAGCCCTCCTCTGCCGATGTGAAATTCAAATCCCTTGAATAAGCCTCAGGGCCACCTTTGTCCAAAAACCTCAAGAGCCCCAGTCCATGTTGATCTGCCTTGAAATTATAAAGGGGCATATTACTGTGGAGGAAGATAAACCGTGTTGAAATAACATCCAGAGTGGTTGTTAAATAAATTCAGGAAAACCAAGACATTCACTGTTAAGCCGAAACTCTGTCCTCAACTCACCTCGAAGGCAAGAAGTAGGCAGAGAAACCACATGCTGGGGGCTGACGTTCCTGAACTACAGACAGATTTTAAGGTCTTCAGCGGCTCTTTCACTTAAAAATAATGTAGCTTACCAACGTCTAGTAGTCTCTGAGCTACTGTTTCAGGCATCTAAAGAGGTGTACTTCGAGCTTTAGCTTAAGAAAATTTTACTTAAGATGGGAGAAACTTGGGTTTGTTTCCTAGTTCAGTGATTTTATTGCTGTACGACCCTGGGAAATCACAGAACTATCTGGAACTTTATTCTCCATATCCATAAAATGGGAATATTAAGATCTGGATTATATGGTTGCTTTGAAGATCAAATAAGAGGCACGGGAGCGTGCTTTGAGAATGAAAAGTTCAATGCAATGTAAGCTTTGAAAAACAGAAATACTCTGAGGAGTGATGCAGCTGTCCTTTGTGACTGACGAGGATTTGTTTGAAGCCTGGGGACCAATTTGATTTAAAAGGGATTTATCAGGTACCTACTGTGCATTTAGGATGCTTTCCATGTTGCCAAAGAACTTGTGAGGGTGGCGCTGGGGGTGGAGATAAGAAACACACACACACACACAATGAATTAAATAGCAACACATCACACCACACATCCTCAAGCAAGGTTAACCTAAGTCCGAGTTTCCTTAATAACAAAATGGCGACAACAAGAAGACCCACCTCATTCAATTCTCGTGACGTTTAAAAAGGAGAAAATGAGCAAGGCATTTAGCACGGTGTCTGGCACACAGAAAGCTCCACAATTTTTATCTTCGTTTCAAGACTAAATTTCTTTTCCTCAATAAAGGCAGTAAAATCTTGATATTCTCCCCTCTCTATCAGCTTTAAGAAGGGTGGATGTTTTTCTTTTTTCTTTTTCATGTTTGTAATAGGAGCCATGAAGGTTTCTGAATAGGAGTAGCTTTGCAAGATGAACCTGGCAACAGGTGTGTGAGGAAATGGGATGAGGTAAGGCAACAGCTAGGAGGCTATTAAAATGTTATTTTCATGATTTCCGAGAGAGAGGCATGGCAAAATGTGACAGAGAAGGAGGATAAATGGTGGAGTCAGGGCTCAGAGGAGGCAGGAAGAGCCAGGTCCAAGAACTTGGACTTGGTGGTATCCATCGACCACCCTTTCTGTCCGGCTCCTTTCTGTGGATCAGGGCAGACAGCGGCATTTGGTCGTGGGCAGTCTTTCCCACTGAGCAAGCGCAGGATGAGCCACCCCATTGGCTCACACTTGACAAACCCACGTGCTCTCTTTGAGAGGTAGGCGTTAGTTTCAGAAGGGAAGACTTTTCCAGGAGGAGGAGCTAAGGAAGGGAGAGAGGGTGAATACAGCCAGCAATCTCATGATGGAAATGGCCGGATAACCTCAACCGCCTGTTCCATGTCGGAACCTGGCTCGTGATCTGAGCTCACCGGAGAGCAATGGGGTGAGGACCGTGGGGAATAAGGAGCAGAGAAAAGATTTAGACCAGCCTGCAGAATAATGATAAATAGTTGTTTCTGGGTTTTTTTGTTTTTTGTTTTTTTGAGCAAACATTATGAGTTAGGCATTCTGTTAAGTGCTTTGCATGTCTTTTCTCATTTATTCCTTCCAATGTCTCAATGAAGTTAGTCATATGATGTTCTCCATGCTATAGATGAGGAAACTGAGGTGAAGTAGCCAAAATTAATTAGCTGGTAAGGGGCAAAACTAATATTGGAAGTCAGGCAGAATGACTCCGAAGCCCAAGCACTATGTTAAACTGAGTATTTTCAGTGTATTAAGGAAACAAGAAGACACTGCTAGAACCCCATGAGTGAGAAGGTGCAGTGGATTTCGCATTCATACCTAGGACTTAGTATTTATTTATTTCGTAGCAGAAATAGGTTTTTATGGCAATCAAAACTGAGGAAAACTGAATCGGCTTCTTTGACACACAACTAGGGACAAAGGCTTTAAAGCTCTCCTTGTCTGGTAAGGAAAAAGAATACTTCTGGGTGTGTTTAAGGGAGTACTGATTGTAAAGGCTACGACGAAAAGGTTTTTAAAATAAAAAGTTTTTGCAATGACAATAACCTCCTTAAAGTTACTTGCTGATTGTTGACATGGGGTAAGGCCAATAGACTCCAGTTGTGTTTATGTATATGGAAACCTGTCTGTATTATGTGGTTTAGTCATTCTGCTAAAAACAGCTGGAAATTACAGGAGAATCATCTCACCAGAAAGCAGCTAAGCAATTGCTTAGAAAAGTTTGCTTGTCATATCATATTCCTTTGATTCATCCTTATTTTTTGCTTTCACGTTTCATTCTAATGACCCATTTAGTGGTGCTTCATAGTGGAGCTTATTTATTTCTCATAAAATAGGAGGACTTTGTAATCAGATGTGATTTTGTAATGTATGAATGTATCAGATGTCTAAAAGAAACACACTGCTAGGGCAATATCACTCTACACCCACATCTCTGAGAGAGAGGGCAGCTTTCAAAAGCATCCCCTTTCCCATTCAACAGTGCATAACATTCGTGCAGTCAAATGCTTATTTGTTATATAATTCATGCCTTCGAGGATTCATTTTTTGTTTCATGTTTCTTATCACTATTGGTTGTAATCAATTACTGGTATAAAATGAAGGAAGACCTAATTTATGACATGATGACACACAGTAGATACAGCATTTCTATTTAGAATTGAACAAAACCCTTGTATTAGTTTTCTCTGAGTGCCAAGGAAAGGCTCTGGGGATAGAACCAAGATGAATAAAGCTTATTTTCTTTTTCTTAGCCTCCTTTCCTAACTAGTTCAACTTTTAGAAATAACACTGGCTAGCCAATCAAAACACTTCTTTGATAAAGGCTAAGAATTTAAGATAAAAAACAGCTGGGCAGGGTTTTTTTTTTTTTTTTATACACAAAAGGAAACAACTTTGAACTACATAGACAGTGTCGTCTAAACCCAAACAGATGTGGTTTAATCTTGTTTTTGATCCTCTTGTAGATTTTTCTCAAACTGCCTGCATATGCATAGAAATGATGACTTTCAGATGTTTGAACATAATTTGTCTCTGTTAGAATATCACCTTGGTACATAGATCATGTACACCAAATACTCCCAGTCTTTGAACACGGACAGCAGGGTATCAGGGAAAATTTATATTGGTCTTTTGGTTTTGCCCACCAATTCTGTAAGAAACCGAAAGGGGAGGAAAAAAGCCATGGGATCCGTATGCTGTCATTTTCAAAACAAGAGTCACATGTGTTCTCCATGACTTCAGTAAATCATGGCGATGGTTTCAGATCCTAACACTTAGAAATGCTTTTAAGATGAATCATATCACGTGAACACTCTAAAAATAACACACACAGTTGATTTGTGCACCACCCGTGTCCCCGCTGATTATTATCCAGTTATCATATGATATCCTCATGTATTAAGGTTTTCCCATCCATTGCTAGGAGAAGAAACCACAGGAGCAAAACTATTTTACAACATGAAATGTCATCAGTCAGACTGTAAAGGCACCAACTGAAATATACTCAACTCCACTTTTAACTTCAAAGGCCATTAGAGTTGTCACCCTAGGCATTAGCCAAAAGATTGAAGGAAGGGCTATACAGACAGACATTTTATAGTTTTCTCTTTCTCTTCGCGCTTCCTGCCCCGACTTGAATGAATATACGTAGTGGTGAAGGGGTTGAGGGGGTGTGGTCTGTGAAACACATGGAGAGACTTAAAATTCCTAGTAGGAATCAAAAGGAAAGAGAACTCTGGGGGCAGAGGGCACCCAGTAATTAACACGCAGCACCATCCAGTGGCCTTGGGGAAGTACAGTGACAGCTCTGCTCCAATTCAGCCTTTCCTTCAAGGTGCCTCCTCCTTGGTTTTTACGGTTTTGGCCACAGGCATAGCCCTTGAGAGTATTGAAAAGACCATAACGGGAGAAAGAGGAAATGAGATGCATACATTTGTTGGCAAAATTTTGAAAGGCCCATTGAGTGTGTGTCTGTGGGAGAGATACCTGTGGGGAGAGTGAACAGCGGGAGAGATCGGGGTGAGGTGGCCTCATGGTGGTGGAGGATGTGAGCTTGAGGGCTGGGAAACTAGCCCAATGGCTCTAAGCAAATCATACAAGAAGGGTCCGATTTCTAAGTGGTCCAACATTTTCTAGAACTCTGGTGGCTTTCTGGCCACAAACTGTTGTTCTGCGTAATGTCTCACATCATCAAAACCCTTCTCGGGGCGTAAGTGCAATGTGAGGTCATTGTGAGAGCCACGATCTGATCTACACCAGTAATCTTGCATTTACATGTGAACGCTTATTATTTTTAAAATGTAGCTCTGTTTATCCTGTTAGAGTCTCTGAGTCCCCCTCATTATCCATTCGTGCTGTCTGCCTGAATGTGTTTCCTGATCTTTGTGTGAGAAAGTTGCCCCGGCTCAACATGACTTAAAGAAAACATCAGACTCTGATGCCCTGTGCTGTCATGTTTGCCATAGGGGCTTCATGAATGATGTTTCCCACCAGGAATTACAGTAGCTGCCAAGGGATGGAGGAGGTGGGCAGTGGCCTGACTACAGAGCAGTGAGTCAGTGTTCCAGAGGCTTCTTGGAAATCCATCTGACTCCTGGGGGGGGGGTGCGGTTTGGGCGGGGGGTGGGTGAGGCAAGAGACTGGAGAGGGAACAGAGGAAGCACGCCACCTTCTTCAAAGGATGCTGAGACCCCGAGCCAAGAGGGAGAGGAGCTCAAGGCAGCTGCACTGCTCTGGGGAGAATGGTTTTAGGAGTGGAAGACGGAGAAAGGTGAGTGAAAGTGTCACAGGTGACACAATAGAAGGCAGATGAACAAGATGGAAAAGTCAATGGATTAGAAAGCCTCACAAGTGGGTTCTGTTGCTAGAACTTGACTGTGTGCTTTTAGACAAGACACAACTTCTTACATACCTTGTGTAAAATGACAAAGTTTGGATAAGGTGTCTTCAGAAGATCCTTCCAACTAGAAAATGTTCTGAGCGCGACAGTTTTTGTCACTGCTCATGATTCTATAAATGCACACATCTAACTCTATACGCGGCAAAAAGAAAAGGGGTGGAGGGAACGGCAAGGGAGAGAGAGACAAAGATCAAGACAGAAGAAACGCAGAAATGAAACAGTGACGGTCAATCTGGCCAGCCTTCCAGTCTAGAAGGGCACGTCTAGAGTGACTTACAAGAGACGTGGATCTTCATCTACATTTGGTCTCAGACCCCAGGAGCCTCCCATCCCGTGAAAATCTCACTCTGCTGAGAAGTATTCTGATGTTTAGATAGACTAGTGTTAAACATAACGACTTAACTTTTTATTATTGTTTTTGGTACAGTATAGGCTCTAACACAAGCCTAATACTCCATCTGATGTTCAACCAAAGAATTGTTGATCTGTTGTGATGCTGGAGGAAAACCGGGCTGGGATGGCCTTGCAGTCCTCCTAAGGAATCTTCAAGGGAATTTCAAACTATACGTGATTTTTCACCTTATGTGCTGAGTTTAGAACAGTTGAAAGGCTATACCACCTGCGTACGCCTCTCCGTGTTGTGGGAACGTCTATTGTAACTGGGGAAGCATATCAAGGAGATTCACCAAGAGGCAAAGAAATGGGTGAGGTCATTAGGTCACCCATCATCTTAGCATCTTTGGGTGGAAGGTACTGACAACGGTACAAATAACTAGTTTGTACTGAGGCCCTTCCAAGTGCCAGGTGTCCTGTGGAACACTTTACTTTACCCATATTCTTTTCTTTTTCACAAGAATTTCACGATTCACTCATCAGCTGACTCATTTTATTGCCCACCAGATGAATGCCAAAAACTCTCCTGGACTCCAGGGGGACAGCAGCAAACAGAACCAAAGAAAGATTCTACTCTCATGAGGTTGAATTCTGGGTGGGCAGAGAGACTATAAACAAAGAAATACATATGCTGTCAGGTGGTGATAAGAACAATGGCGAAAAAGAAAGCAGAGTAAAGGGATACGGGGTGCCAGGCCAGGGGGATGCTATTAAACAGGATGGTCAGAAAGGCCTCTCTGGTGATGTCAGGGAAGCCAAGGGGAGAACCTAGTGCTGGAGCAGAGGAAGTAGTCCTTCTGCCCCTTCTACAGATGGGGAAACTGAGCTTCCCACACTCTCGTATTCAATAAGCTGCGATGATCCCACCAGATCCCAACACAGCATCTGCTTCCCATTATAAAAGGGTGCAAGTTAGAAGAGCGCTGTGACTACACAAGGCCAGCAAGTCTGGCACTAAAAACTGCACGAGGCTCTTAACAACACACCACTGCTTTGTCCCTGTAATGGGTAATCTGGCTGCTCTCTTCCTACATTACTGAGTTAACAGAATTGGCAAACTGCACTGGTATTACATACAAAAGGCATATGTTCTCCTGGACGTTTTTTCCCCTTCTCTTTCCTACTCTCGAACCTCAGGCCATGAACAAAGAGTCGGTGAAGCATGGTTTTCAGACAGTGTCCACAGAGTGACAGGGAGCTCCTCAAAGAGGCCTCAGGGACTTCTGGGCAAGATGACAGGAAGGGTCAGTAGTCAGAGCTCCAGGCGGTCAAGCCCCGCTTTAACCAGAGCAGCAGTGATTTCATCTGTCTCATGTATTGGGGCGCTGAAAATGAGATTTCTGGAACTAGCACAAAGGTTGAAAAAAAATAGGAAATGGGTGACTACTGGCAAATAGAAAATAAAGATGTTCTTTGAGCCATCTTAAAAATTTGGCATTAAATGCAAAGTTTCTTGAGAAGTTCTCAGTGGAATTAAAGCCCTAGGGGGTAGCTTTAAAGTTTTGAGAACTAAATGGTGTGGGCAAGTATTCCATTGGAGTAGGACGCCCGCAGACCCAGCGAACTGTTATGCAACTCTGATCAAAGATTTGGAGAATCCATGGCGGGGGAGATCACGGTGTAACTATACTTTTTTCTCTCTTTCCTATGGTACATACTCTATATACACACGTGCACACACACACAGGTATGGCATGAGGTTTAGTCTCCTTTTATGACAGTTTTCTTTTTTTAAGATAAAAATCCCATGAGGAGGGACTTCCACTCCAAACATTTCAGAAAATGTATAATTTCCATGCTGATAAAGTGAGAAGTCCCACCTATCTGGTGAAGGAAGAACTGGAAAGAGATTGGGAAAGTCAGAGTTTGGTTTCTAATCTACATCTGATGGGAAGATCATTTCCTCATGATTTCACTGTGTGTAGCTATTGGGTTCAAAATATAAGAAACATCCAGGGCTTATAAATAGGTGCCTCTGGCTCGGGTGGTTGTGGTGGCGTGTTTGTGAGTGTTTGCTTGTGTGTGTGTGTGTGTGCGTGTGTGTGTATGTGTGCGTGTATGTGTGTGTGTATATGTGTGTGTGTGTGTGTTTGCGCACGCGTGTGCGGTCTCTGAGAAGAGAGACCTTTCTGTCTCCTGGTATCTTGCGAAAGACTGGCTGGGGCAGGGAACAGTGACTGTTCTCCAGTGTGCATGCACTCTTGCCTCCTTTTCGTAATGGCATCTCACTGATTCTTAGCAGCTCACATGGCTGCCAATCAGAAATGTTAGCAAAGCTACTAGCAGCTGGGTGAGGCCCTGTGACTAAGTTAGCACCAGCGGAGTTAGAGCAGAAGTAGTGGGTGTACCTTCGAGACACCTGCTTCAATGCAACTGGTTTCCTCCACACTTTCCCTCTTTCCCCCCTCCTGTGGACTGGACCTGGGACGTGTACGGCGAGCCACCTTCATCCAGGTGGGTGAGAAATCACACTAGAGGATGGTAGGCCATATGCAGAAGGAAGACGAAGGCTGGATGCTTGGATGGTTTCTCAGAAAGGAGCTCCCTGCAACCTGGACCATGTGCCTGCCTCTGGAATATTTCAGGAAAGATAAATAAACCTCTGTTTTGTTTGAGCTACTGTATTTTTGTTGCTGTTACTGCTTTGTTTATTTGTTTCAGCTGTTTCTCGTATACCCCAACCAAAAACCTCTTGGCTATAAGACTACAAGTTGACTTGGATTTAGATTACTGAATTTTTGAATCTTACCCTCAACTGGCCACCTCTATCCTTTTAGATCCACAGGGAATTACACTGTAAATGAGGGTTTGGCCTCAAACCTTAGTCCTCTACTGAGCTTGGCTGGATCATGCAGAATAGACATTACAAACTCAGTTGCCAACAGGGGTCAGGCAGGTAAATGCAAAGAAGCAAAACACTGCATAAACATAGGCAAGGTGGGCAATGTGTGATCCATGGAAAGGACTGTCATTCAGAAACATGGGCTTAGTATTTCTTGATATTTTTATCTGTTTAAAAGAATATGGATTTTTAAAAGGTGAAATCTATGGATTTTAATTAATAGGCTCATTTAAAAAAAATTTAAAGAGAAAAAATACTGTGTGCACCAAGAAAAATATTTCCGTAGGACAGGGTCCTAAGGCCTAAGAGAAATTCCCGGTTGCCTGGGCTAAAAGTTAGTCTGGGGTCTAGAACGAAATCTTTGTGATTTGGTGGACTTTCTGGAGTCATCCTCTGAAGTCTCACACCAAAACCCCCTGGAAATCTAACCAGATAACTATTGGCAAACTCACTGTAACATATTTAGGCAGCAAAAGGATGGGAGCCCAAAAGCAAGAGATGGAGCCTAAAATCTTGAGTGGGTATTTTGTGGGCCGTTGGATCAAACATTTTGGGGTTAAGCTAGTAGGTCTGGAGCCTGCTTTCTTTTGCCAGTGAATCAGTTAAGTTTCCTCAGTTCCAAGCAAAATAACTATTGCTAACAAACAAAATTAGTAATGTATTAGAATGTCATAATTAAACAAATGGGAGGTTGGAAAAGGCAGAAACTAATGAAACTCCTAGAATCTTGGTTTTGTCAAAGTGTGGACACAACATCTAGTATTTTAACTCCCTCTGACATCTTCACTGAAGCTCCATACCCACAACTAACGACCACTAAGTGGCTCTGAATAAGGGACCAGTTACCCACATCATGGTACCCACAGTCAACGATGAAACTGCAGACATTAGAAAGAATGTGGTAGATCTGTTTGCTACAAGGGGAAATGAGGCGCCATGCTTGATAGCGAGAGAGTGGGCCAGGGAAGTTCCACAACCGAAAATCAGGGTGCTGCTTCAAAAAAGGAAGGGAAAATATTGCTGGTTAGGCCAAAACAATAAATAGCTATTAGAATAACTGCTTCCATGTGGAGATTCCTTCCTGACATTTCTTGGGAAAGTTATATTTTTCTGAATCTCACATCCTGAGAAAGATGAATTTTAGAAATCAGGAATAATGGGAAAAAGTATTATAATTCTCCAGTAAGAACAAAAGATTAACTTTCAACATAGAAACATTACTCTTCAAAGGAATCCAGTGATGTCAAGAACAAAGCAAGAGCAGGAAAAGCAGACATGCAGAGTTGAAGGTCAAAGTCAAGATTTCTGATAACTGGGATGGGGCAAAGAGAAGAGAAGCAGTCACCGTCTAACCATTTTTGCTTGTAGCTGTGGTCACGTTATAAATACTTGTTCATGACCCTGTCAGCTGCTAATGATGAGTTCGTCTTACAAATAAAGTGAATGTTAAGGTTATTAACATTCACATGGTACGCTCTATACTAAATCAATGAGTGATATTCCAAAAAATAACAAGTTTTGAAAGAAAAATAAGTTCTCAAATTGGCAATTTCTACACACACTTCTGTTTAGAGCAGTTAGTCTTACTAGGACATTACATTATTTAAAACCCACCCAATTATGTCCCCAGATGTTTTCCAGTATTTATGTATTTGATCGAGACTACAGTTCTTTGTGACTATTTCTAAACTCATGTATGTTTCTTATTAAATATTTTTTTTGGAAAATCCTAAGAATGAGTTAACTGTAGGAAGAACATTGTGGGTATATTGGGGGTATTTTAATAACAATTTATGATTTGGGGTATTTCAGAGAATTCTGATCTTTTTTTTTACTATTCCCTAACATTAGTATCTGTCTGGAGTTTGGAAACTAATTATACCTGCCACTGGGAAGAGGGGTTGTCCAAACACAGAGTGAAGGAGGGAAGCAGAGAGAAGGAGAGGTGCTAAGGCTTCCTGAGAGGCAGAGCTGAGGTGGGTCTTATGCTGTCACAGCCCCAAGAAGCAGAGAGATTTTGGGGAGGGAAAACCAAAGGGGAGCAGATCAAGCTCCTCCTCTACGGGGGCCTGAGGGAGGGACAGGCTGAGAGAGAGAGAGAGAGAGAGAGAGTGTGTGTCAGAGACAGAGAGACAGAGAGATCGGAGAGAATAGGAGGGAAGGAAAAAAGCAGAAATGAGCTCTTCCTAGGGGTCAAGACAATCCATTAGAATCTGAACATTTTTTGAGAGTTTAAGATTGGAGGACTGTGCAGATGGGGCTCTGGGACAAGAACCAGCTGGATACAAGGGCCCGCCTTTCACCCACGGGGACGGGGTACATCTGTACATGGTTTCTCACGGGGCCAGGGGATCCCTTCCGTCAGGAGAGGCTGTAGGTTCCACTGGCCCCAAGGTCTCCGGGAGGTACACAGCTGGTGTCCCCCAGCAACTACTGCAGACAAGGGGAATATGCTGTAAAATCTACCCCCCAACTCCAGTGGAGACCCCAAAGGACCCACCCAGAAGGAAAGGAGCAGCTGAATGAGGGCTTAGAAAGAGGTCTGCTCTCTCAGTGACTTACAAGCTACGCTTAACCTATGAGGGGCACGAGGCTGGCAGGGAGAGAGAGCACGCGGCCACATAGCTAGAATGCAGATGGAATTCGATGGGCTGAAACAATGAACCAAATCTCGTGATGTCGAACCTCTTAAATACAAGTGTCAAGTCCTGGCCTTGGGGCGAAACACTAGCTGTGCAAGTGCAAGAAGCAAAAAGGCTTCAAAATTTAAACAGACAGGTAACTCAGGGTGAATGACGAGTGGACAGGCTGTCAAAAATCAAATATTACATGTGGTGAAGGAATATAGCATCTGCTGTGAACAGTAAATAAGATACTGCATGCAGTGCCAGGAATATACTACGTGCTTAATAAATGTTAGTTATTGTTATTGCTATGGCTACTCTTTGACTTGGATCGGGAACCAACTTTAAACCATTCCTACGTTTCAGGCCCATGTCAAAAGCTTTATAGGAATTATGTGCTTGAATCATACCAACACCCCCCCAAAGTTAGAAATGATAGTTTCCCCATGTCCCAGATAACAAACTGAGGCTCAGAAAGTGACTTCAGCCATGTTATAGAGCGAATAGTAGGCAGAACTGGGATTTAAACCTGTATCTTTACACTTTTCTAGATGGCTTTTTTTTTTTTTAACCAGCGTTATATGAGAAACTTTATTTTGACAGATAAGTACAGTATAAAAAATTTGACCCGAAAAGTTAAAAAAAAAAAAAAACAGGTAAAAATAAGTATGTTTACAAATTACTGTAGAAATAATGCAAAAGAGCGTTAAAATTCTCATTGAGGAAAAACCAAAACGTGTCCAATTGTATGAGGGCTCTTACCATGCAAGAGACGGGAATAAAGCTGAAGACACAGTTTGGTTTCACTGCAAATGTCCTGAATAACTTAGAAAAACCAGTCGAGGTCAAATGTTGTACCTGCCTACTCTTGATCTGGGGAAAGAAGATAACTGCAGAGCAAGGCAGAGGTGATGGTAGGACAGCCAAGAGTTCTCCATCTGGGAATCCATCCTACATCTACCTTTAAGTAAAAGCTGAAGAAAAGCAAGCCCTCAGGGAAGTCTGAGTTCTGTGTTTGGTGACTCTAGGCCTCACTCGTAGCAGCTACAGTTTTCTGGGTCTGAGCAGGGATGGTGGGAAGTTGGGGGTGGAAATGGTGGTCATGGAAGGGTTCCGGGGGTTTCCGGGTGGGAAGAGGAAAGGAAGGGGATTAAATAAGCCATGAATATGTCTACATCACATTTTCAAACGATTCAAAATGTCTGTTTCCCTCAGGGTGGCTCAACAAAAGTATCTTTGCCTTTAATTCCAAAAAAGTGGCTGGCGTTTGTATTTCTAATCTTCCCACAGCCTCTGATGGGTCAGATGAAATCCTTCCAATTTGGAGTGACCTTACAAGGAAAATTGAGTTGGGAGGTTCTTATTTTCCTTTCCACTCAACCCAGGCAAAGCTATCATACTCAATTTAGGATTAAAAAAGGAGTTTATAGGAAGAAAAAACTTTGCCTTTGGAGATAAAAATAGCATCTGCTTCTTCTGAGAGTGAGTCAGCAGCTGGAGGAAATTATTTATAGCTTCTCTCTGACCCTTTTCAAAGTTTGTTGGTCACCTTTCTGTTTAATTACTTTTGCCCTTATGATTTAAAACTCTCATGATTTTAGCATCCATTATTTCAGAAGCATCTGCATATATGGATTATTTGGCTCAGCTTTGAGGTTTTCCCAAGTTACACTGAATAGTAATTTTAGGAGCTCTCCAGCCCTCTTCTCAACCCTTTACCCTGAAAACGATAGGTATAATTTTAGAAGAAAAAGTTCCCAAATAGTCAATGACTTCACTTACATCACACAATTTCAACAAATTCTCTGAGTCTGAATGAAGCTACCAGTTCCCAAGACCATGTGGAAAAACAATCAAGTCTGGAGTGCTATCTTTGTTTTCTCTTCAAATATTATATTTTATCATAAATTATATTTCGGGGGCATGGGGAAGAATATATATTTTAAATGTGATTTCTTTTTTCCAAGTACAGAAAATTTTTTCTGGTACCCACTGGACTTGGGGTAGGCAGAAACCTTATTATTAACTAAAATTTGAGAACTCTGTAGTGTGGTAACTTTGAAGTGGCTCTTTGTTGTGGTTTGAATTCTAGGATGGGAGCAAAAGCTGTCAGCAACCTTGGGGAATTACTTCACTTTTCCTGCATTTGCTCCTCACCAACTGAGGAAACTGCTCTCCTCAGTGTAAAGCGTAGTAAAGCACACTTGAAAAATAAAGCCTGGATAGTTTTTCTCTCCTTCTGAATTCTCTTAGCCTTGGGAAGAAGGAACCAGCTTCCAAACAAAACTTCGTCTCTGTATCCTTGGAGACTGAAAAGTATTGATGCCGGGGAGAAAACAGGCAAGAAGGGATGATAAACAGTGGAAAGGGAAATTGGAAAAAGTCTGCTTCTCACCATCAGCACATTCACATCAGAAGCCTAACAATTATTTATGAGGTGACCAAGTTGTGAATTATTAACTATAGGGCTATGGCTCTTCTAGTGGTAGTATTTTATCAGTGCTATGTTTATGTTAGCAAAGACTTGCTTCTTAGACTATATTGAGTGAACATTTACCAGAACTTTACCAAAGTATTTTTGTCAGTGTGTTTGTCATTTAGAATTTGAGAAGAAAAAGAGAGTGTTGTCCTCATGCAATGAAAACTCTCACTTGCAGCCTGGAGGAAGCCAAGAGGTAGGGCAGGGTCCATATCAGCACTCGGGTTGGGGGGCATGCGGGTGGGCAGGGGCAGAATGGGTGGGTGTCTGCTTTGTAGGACCAGCAGCCCTGTGAGAACCTCATAGCTAGGAACAAATCGGAACAGAGCAGCTTTGCACCTTTCTGGGCTGTTTAATTTCTAATTGCCTTGAGGGAACTGAAAACCAGTCTCACGGACAAGAGACTGGAATTTAGACAGAAAGCATCTCACAAGGTCAACCTGGCCAGCTAGCTGCCTTTGGGCAGGATGTACACAAAGGACACAGGAAAGCTAATGTCTCACGGCAGACACATCTCCCTTGAAAAGGCAATATTTAACTTTAATGAAATAACAGTCCAGGGCTGAACCTATATTTAAGTTGACAAATGTAACTTTGAATCTCTCATTAATGTTGTCTAATTTTTGTGTTAGAATTAAACAAAATAATTCTGTGAATCCACTTTCAGCTCATAATATAAAAACCAAAAATTATGAAATTCTGAGTTGTATTTCACCTTTTAGATCTAAAATTCAATGACATAGTTCCAAAATACATGTTTTTAAAATTTTGTTGTTTTCCTTCTCCGTTGACCAGCTAAGAGTAAAAGCATGCTTCTGAGGCCAAAAGAGTTCCACATTTGGCACTCCATATAACTCTTTCAACCTTGTGGCTTTAATTAACTTTTCAAAATATGTGATTATTAGATTTTTTTTTCTTTTTTTTGCCCGCATCGTGCAGCATGTGGGATCTTAGTTCCCGGACCAGGGATCGAACCCAGGCCCTCTGCAGTGAAAGGGCAGAGTCTTAAGCACTGGACCGCCAGGGAAGTCCCTACTTGATCACTAGAATCAATACTCTTGCTACCCATTTTGTACTCATTTGAAAATAAAAGTTTAATATCTAAATTCATTAAAGCATTTAAAGTATTTAATAAGCTCTACTTTATAGGCAAAGTTGGTGATGCTATATTTCTATGAACCAAAAAGTAGGGCAAACAGAATACGTGAAACATTTGTTCAGTAAACACATCAAAGTATATATTTGGCTCTTGGGTGCTCTAAGGTAATCAATGTGTGAATGTACTGATTGTATGTTTGGGGACCAGTTGCATGCAATAAGACCCTATATTTATACAATAGTTGCACTTTTTGGATACAGTGATAGACTTTTACAAAAGTACTATATCTCTGTGAGAAGATACATTTGAAAGAACATGCATCTATCAAAGGACAAAATGAGGTTAATGAAATACCTTTGATAACGGCAATAACTGTGGCATCAGAAGCTGGCGTCTGAATTTCTGCTTTGAATTGGAGAAAATTAATTTTCTTTGAAATGCTGTGTTTACACATTTCAGGCGACAGCAGCTTCATTTTCAAATTTCTATATATATATATATTTTTATAAAACTACTTAACAACTTGGTGACAACTTGACTTAAAAGCACTTGGAAGATAATTTTTTCTCTTTTAAATTTCACATATAACAAAATAGGCTAAACACAATTTAAAAAGTGTTTGAAGAAGTGCCCTTGCTCTGTAATGGCTATGAATGGGAACTCTGATTTGGGCAGGCCTGAGCTGGTTCCCTACCCTCTATCACTTACTAGCTGTGTGACTGTGGGCAAGCCACAAAAATTCTGTGCCTCAGTCTCTTCATCTGTAAAATGGGAGGTAGCAGTACTTCTACACAGTTACTGGGAGTTAAATAACTGGATACATGTAAATATTTTGGAGCAGGGCCTGGCTCAGATAATACGTTAATATTTTATTGAATTCATACATATTAGCAGTTAGTTACTATTATTTTTTCCTTATCAGTCATTATTTTACTTACCTATCACTGGATTTTATTTATCTTATATATACTCTGACTACTTTACGGATAACTTCAGTCATAAACCCACGCACCCATGGGCAATTCATCTATGACAAAGGAGGCAAGAATACAACATGGAGAACAGAGTCTTCAAGAAGTGGTGCTGGGAAAGCTAGACAGCTCCATGGGAAAGAATGAGATTAGAGTACTTCCTCACACCATGTACAAAAATAAACTCAAAATGGATGAAAGACCTAAATGTAAGGCCTGAAACCATAAAACTCCTAGACGAAAACATGGGCAGAATACTTTTTGACATAAATTGTAGCAATATCTTTTTGGATCTGTCTCCTAAGGCAAGAGAAATAAAAACAAAAATAAGCATATGCAACCTAATTAAACTTAAAAGCTTTTGCACAACAAAGGGAACCATCAACAAAATGGAAAGACAACCTATGTACTGGGAGAAAACATTTGCAAATGATATGACGGACCAGGGGTTAATATCCCAAATATAGAAACAGCTCACACAATTCAATATCCAAAAAACAACCCAATCCAAAAACTGGGCAGAAGTACCTGAAGAGTTTTCCAAAGAAGACATACAGATGGCTAACAGACACATGAAAAGATGTTCAACATCTCTATGTTAGAGAAATGCAAATCAAAACAGCAATGAAATACCACCTCATACCTGTCAGCATGGCTATGATCAAAGTGTCTACAAATAACAAATGTTGGCAAGGATGTAGAGCAAAGGGAACCCTCTTGCACTGTTGTCGGGAATGTAAATTGGTGCAGCCACTATGGAAAACAGTGTGGAGGTTCCTCAAAAAACCAAAATAGAAGTACCGTATGATGCAGCAATTCCACTTCTGGGTATTTAACTGGAAAAAATTAAAACACTAATTCAAAAAGATACATGTACCCCATTGTTCATGCAGCACTATTTACAAGAGCCAAGATATGGAAGCAACCCAAGTATCCATCAGCAGACGAATGGATAAAGAAGATTTGGTATATACACAATGGCATATTACTCAGCCATAAAAAAAGAGTGAAATTCTGCCATTTGCAACTATGTGGATGGACCTAGAGAATATTATGCTTAGTGAGGTAAGTCAGACGGAGAAAGACAAAATATTGTATGATATCACTTATATGCACAATCTAAAAAATAAAACAAATGGATGTATATAGCAAGAATAACTGCAGTCAGTTCAAAACAAAATAATAGACATGATAAGAAAAATCAATTAATATATCGTAAAAGACAAAAATCTGAAAGAGAAATTCATAAATTCTAATAAGAATTCCTGGTTGAAGAGTGACACAGCAATGAACACAAAACTTAGATTGAGATTCCTAGCAGCCAGAGAAGGGAGGGAAACACAATGGACTGAACATTGGATTACATCGCCAACTAGAAGAAAGCAATCTGATTTGCTTCAGTAACCAACAGCTGCATAACCAACCACCCTAAAACTTGTGGCTTAAACCATGGGGATTTATAATTTTTCAGGATTCTGTGGTCTGGCTCAGTGACTCTTCTGCTGATCTTGCTTGGGGTCACACATGAATCTACATGTAGCTGGAAGATGACTAGAAACTGGGATTGGTTGGGGCTGTTCTTTAGAGTATCTTGGTTTACCTCCACCTGGTCAACTTGAGCTTCCTCCCAGCATGGCAGTCTCAAGGTAGCAGATCAAAAAAGAGTTCCAATAGGATAAGCCCTAGTATGCAAGTGCATATCAAGTCTCCACCTGTGTCATGTTTGCTAATGTCCCATTGATGCAATCAAGTCGTACGCTCAAACCCAGAGTAACATAAGGTTGGAATGCCAGGAGGCATGTTCACGGGGTCCGCAGTCTACCAGAGTTTCTTAGGAGAGTCCAAGTTAGAAATCTGGGAATCACTGTCACCCATAACTTAAAAAAAAGCTATCTTCATGGTTCATAGTCTTTTGACTATTAAATCTTGCTTCCATGTGTTACATTCTTTTTTCATTTTGTCCCTACAGTGAGACCACCAGTCTAGGACTTATCAGCTCCTATCAGTTGAACTACAAAGACTTTATTAGCCTTCTGCCTCTGGAAACCCTGGAATCATTTTCTGTGCCATTTTGCTGATGACACCCCTGCCTTTCTTTGCTAAAACAAATTCAGCAATAGTCCTGCACATGTTGTCCATGGATTCAACTGCTTCAGCAGATCTCCTGTGAGCTGTGATGAATCACTGGAAAAAGTGTTATTGTTGTAGGAGGTGTGAATTAGATCAACTAGGGGAACATCCAAAATGCAGACTTCTGGGCCTACCCAAACTTAATCTACAGAGAGCTGAGAGCATATGGGCACACAAAAAATCTGCCTTCTGAACTATACTCTCCTGCCCTTCTTCTACCTCTGAAAATCATTTTTCTTTCAGTAATTTAATGGCTTGTCCTAGGCATTTTTTTACTTCTGTGTATAGGAGAAGGGGTCAGAGACTGAGAGCTACAACCGGGCAGCCTTGGGTTTAATTCTCCTTTCCATCTCTTTTGATAACTGTGTGACTTTGGATAAATCACTTCACTTCTCTGAACCTCTTTTTCTTCATGGGTTAAATGGAGATAATATTTCCTACCTTATATTATCATTGTAAAGACTAAATGAGACAATATAGGTAAAGTGCAGTGCCTGAAGCAAAATAAGAATTCCATTTTCATTGTTGTTTTTGCTATTATTATTATTACCACTATGATTACTATTATTATTATTACCACTACTACTACTTCCTGTAGTGCTTTAGATTGTGCTTAAGAGTAAAACCAATGCAGAGGAAAACAGAGTTGACAGATGAGGGAACTACTAAATCTCTAATGACATTGCTTGAGCACCTGGATCCAGCTGTGCCTGAAGCCATCACCTTGTTGGACTTTTCAGTTCCTAGAGTCAACTGGTTCCCTTTTTGCTTTAAGCCAGATGGAATTAGATGTCTGTCACTTGCAATGGTGAGGTCCTGACTGATATAGGACCCAAACCTACTCTGTATCAGTTTCATCTAATGAATGTGGTTAAAATACAGACTCTTGTCCCTACCCCTGGAGATTCTACATTTGTCTGCCTGGAGTAGGTCCTGGGAGTCTGTAATTTTAGAGCACTTTAAATGACTCAGACGTCACCAGACTACACATCAGCTTTAGGGAACTACTTCCTTAAATTGTGAGTTCCTTATTTGGCAGTCCCTACAGGACCTTGTAAGTTGCCTTACGCATAGAAGCCCCACTAATATTTGTTGAATTGAACACACATTCCGAGAACATGAGTAATTAGGCAGGACAGATTGTCTCGATAGACCGATTGTATGAAGTTGGCGGGATAGTTAAAAAGAATCAGATTACTTCCAGAAATTTCTAGCATCTTGGGGTAGCTACCTTGCTCGAATTAATTTAATACCAATTTTAAATGCTATTTGGTTTTCTCTTTCTAGCTTTAATGTTTTCATTTTGTGACCAATTCATCATGTGACCTTGGACCTGTTTCCTGACATAATTTAATACTGCATCCTGGGGGGGTTTTTTGTTTCAAATTAAGATCTCTTTGTTGCATATAAAGATTTCATGTTAGAGTTGCCCTTTATGATAAATTTTATTTCAGCTGAATGATTGTCTAAAGAAGTTTCAGTCTTACTCCAACCACATCAAGGGGTCCCCAGAGAAAACGGTTTCGTATATTTAGGATTCTGACAAATGGGGTGGGAATCCTCCTTTATGCAAGACAGGCAGTAAAAGGTGCTACTGACGAAAGCATTAACAGCACACGCTGTCAAAGTGGGGAAGAAATCAGAGCCCACCTGGAGGAGAAGTCTGCTTCCTTCCTGTGATGCACACTTCAGCGATTTCATGCTCTTCACCCCACAAATATTACAATGGCTCCTTTGGAAAAATGCATCCCAAGGCCTGTCTGGATGGATTTTTAAGAGTTAAAGACTAGAGTTGACAACGTGACCACAGAAAAAGACTTATTCCAAAGATTTCCAATGGAAACCACCCATCATCTGCCCTGAGAGGGAGTCAGTTGGGAGGCGAGGTCTGAAAGATTATTTTTCAAAGCAGCATTGCATTGATGGTTTGGATTATAAAGCTGAAGGAGGCCAAAGATAACTAAATTCAAACCATTGGAATTACATTATAACCTAGAAATTCATAAGCCAGAAAAACAATGCGTGCACTAACATATCAGGTCTCCCTCTGATTAGATACACTATAAAGTGTCAGGGTGAGAGACCTCGCCCCACTTTAAACATTATGACAAAATCAATACCCAAGAGATATCATTCTAAGTGATCACCCTCAATTACTACGTCAGAGCTGTTGGCTCCCTAAGAGGAAGAAGAAACACTGAGGTTTTCAACAGGGAGAAAAATACCCCATTCCTCCTGCTGAAATGAGACATGTTTTTGGATGGAAGAAAGCCTTGACATCATGTAGCCTGATATCCTTAGCTTTGATTTCAAGAATCCATTGATATTACAGGGAGAGAGGGTCAGTGGTTGAGGTCTACAGCATCACTGGAAACTGTGAAACCCATAAGATTTGGGGTCTATGTGTTTATGAGATTCTGGGGAGCAGAAGTACCTGAGAAAGATTAAGAATCACCAATTTTCTCCCACTTACCCCATTTTACAGATGGGAATACTAAGGACATCGCTGACATGCCCAATTGTCACACAACAAGACTCAAAGAACTAGCTCTAAATCTTTGGGTTAACAGCAGACAGATGGGAACCTGATCGTGAACTTGAGGCAGGAGTTGCAAAGCGAAAACCCTGGAGTGAACTTAACCCAGAGTCCAGCTTTCTTTCACCTGCACAGTGTTTTAATCCATTAGGAAAAGTCCCAGATACCCAGCTGCTTCGGAAAAGTTGCCAGATTTGGCAAGATGGAGCCCACATTTCTTTGGCAGGCGCCCAGCAGTTTGCCCCGTCCCGTCCGCTCTCTGCTATTGTAGGCTCACTTCTGCTTCGCTTATTCACCCTGCCCTGCCTGGTCCTGTAACACTTGAGTTCGTGATTCTGGGTGTAGAGTTTCCTAACACCTGCTGGGTCCCTTGGGAGGTCTATAAACCTCCTTTGGGGCTGCTTCTGTATCAGTCATGGCGGTTGTGGTTTATTAAAACAAACAAACAAAAACTCAAATTACAATGGCTGAGAATCACAAATATTTCCTTCTTGCTCAGGCTACATGTCCATCAGGGTTGGGACAAGAGGTCATTCAGGGATACAAACTGAGCAGCTACTGCCGCAAACATCACCAGCAAGAGTTTGGGATGTTCTCACAATGACAATGAAGTGCTTCAGCCTGAAAGTGACACAGGTGCCATCGGCATAAATTCATGGGTCAGCACTAGTCACACAGCCTCACCCTACCTCAAGGAGCTTGGAGATGTAATCCTATAATGTGCGCAGATCACAGAGGCTGAAGAACGTTGAGTAAACACTACTGGTCCCTCCCATCAGTCTAGCTGTGGCAACCTGCCCTGGGTCGTGAACTGCGGTGTGTAATTCCAAGAAGTGCTAGATGGCTTTGGGTTTCCCGTGGATACCTTTTCCACAGTGACAAAGCACTCTGTCTTGTGAGAAACAGGCAGGCAGCAAAATCTATTCGAGGTTTAGGAGGTTGTATGGAGACAGTTGTCACTTTTGCCCTCGATTCAGTTCCCAGATTTTTTTTTTTACTGTATGTTATTGGTTACATCTGCTATTTATCTGAGCCTCAGTTTCCTTATCTGTAACTGGAGTAAGAACACCATCCTACAGGTTTGTGGAGATAATTACATTAAGTGAAGTCAGACAGTATGTGTAAAGTCCAACGTCTCCGTCAATGGTAGCTCCTCCTTTTGGAGGTGGTACATCTTAGTGCTTCTAAGAATGGGCTTGCAAGTAGCTGTGTGACTTTGGGAAAGTCACCAACCCTTCCCGAGCCTCAATGTCCTTGTCTTAAAAACAGGAACTCACTTTGCCTGCTCCTGGGATGACTCAATAAGGTTATGTATGAAAAGCACCTCATACAAATTAAGCACTCAAGAAATATGCTAGTGTAACTGTATAGCGCAGGGAACTATAGCCAATGTCCTGGGATAAACCATAATGGAAAAGAGTATAAAAAAGAATGTATATATGTGTATAACCGAGTCACTTTTGCTGTACAGCAGAAACTAACACATTGTAAATCAACTATACTTCAAAATAATTAATTAATTACTTAATAAAATATGGTAGCTTAGTATTTTTAAAATGGATTACCATGTGAATGCCCAAAGTCTTCATTCCTTTTTTAAAAAAATGAAAAAACCACACTAACTCTTGCCCTGCTGATCAATATCACTGTCACTTGATTTGAGCCTGTTTTTGGCATAAATATTCCTACTTTATGACCTTCTTGGATATAAAACACTCTCTGGTTGGGGCTCCAGGCCTCCTTGGTGTTTCCTGATGAAGATGAACTCCATTCCAAGTATCTGGCAGCTCTGCTGATCTTTGATCCGTGTGGTACATTTGTGTAGCAATCAAAAAATTATAATGTGGTCCAGAGAGCTGCCACCAGTACTGATCAGTGTCGAATTGCTTAGACAAAATTATGGGGAACTTTTAGTCTTATCTGCTTAAATCCTCCCCTAAGAACCCAATGAACAAATTGATGTCAGGAAATCAAGCACATTGCTTTTGCTACAGATCTTGCGAGTATCCCAGACAAGTATAGGGAAAATATAAGATATTTGACACAAACAAACAAAAAAATCAAGAAATCCAGAGAGGGTTGTCTGCACCCCAGACTTGAACCCTGGTTTCCCAAATGTCAGGGGAACAGACACAGAAGGATGAGAAAGCACATCTTCTGGGGGACTCCCAAGTGCTTTATTATTTTATTTAATTCTCAAGACAATGACTTGCAAGGTGATTCTACTTGTTCCCATTTTATAGATGGGGAAACTGAGGCCCAGAGAGGTTAAGCAACTGTTCAAGGTCACACAGGACACATGGTAGATTTCAAATCTGAACCACACACCTGACTAGCTCTTTCTACCTTAGCAGGCAATTTCTCCTGCCAGGGAAAAGTTAGCTCCAAAATGTCAGCTTTAGAGTTCCTTCAAAATGTGGCCTGAAGAGGTTAATGAGTTTCCCAGAGAGATCAAATAATCTGCTGAAGATCTCACAGCTGGTTAACGGGCAGAGTTGGCTCCAAAGCCTGTGTTCTCTCCCAGATTCCACACAGCCTCCCAAACCAGGCAGATGCTCGGTCCAAACGCTGATTCTCTGGGTTCCCTCAGGTTTCCCCAGTCACCAAGAATCTTAAAGATCACTCAGGAATCTTCCCAACTGGATTTAGAATAAAAGAGGTTCTTCAGATAAACGTGAAGCCTGGCCAGTTTCTGCTGGCTTTGGAATAAAGGGCTGCGGTGGAGACCCGCGTGACCATCTCTCACGTGGGGACCATGTAAAACTGATCTAAGATGCCAAGCATTTTGAACCGATCTGTCAGCTAAAGATCACTTTAATTTTTCATCTGCCTTTTACAGGCAACTTCCACTTCCCAGCTCTGATTGACACAAGATAGGACACCGGCCCTGCCCAGGCAAGCTGCTTCAAGAGAACTCGAGGGGAGCAGCCCTGGATTCTGGGCCAAGGGGAGGGAGATGAGGTCAGCAGATCAGGTTTCAGCCCCTAGATTTCTTTACAGAGGAGGGAAGGATGAGCTCTTTAAGAGGACACTGTCAAGGGTGCCCCCAAAGATCCCGTCTCTCCCCCTACCCTGGGCGTGTCCGAGTCCTTCAGCATCAAGCTGGCTGAGGCTCTGAGATCTTCTGTGGACGGACTGAGCAGATTTCCCACATGATGGGGAATTTGTTTCGGAGGTATGAAGAGATCTAAACCAGGCCTGACACTTTAAACCCCAGCTGGTTCTCAACTGGAGGTAGTGGGAGTGGGAGTGGGGGCCAGGGGCGGAGACACGAATTGGTGCTCCCCAGGGTAGAGGAAGCATGCAGTTGGTAGAACAGAGGATTATACAGGGTCCTGGCTAAGTCTTGGGCAGAGCCTCCAGATTGAAGTCTCCTGAGCGTCCATTTCACAGACTACATTTTTAAGGGCCCAGATAACAAGTACAAACAGCGCTGCTTCATCAGTAAGAAAAATGACGGTGATGCTGAGGAGAGGAGGCTGTTGGGAGGTGAAATGATCCTTCCTGACTCTTGACAGCCCCTTCTGGTGCGGGACGCGTAACTGACAGGCAGCACTCGTTCTGCGCTCTGCCCCTCGACGGCCTTTCCTCCAGCGACATGGAGAAGCTCATCTGATTGGAAAATTGGGGAAGACTAAATTCCTCTTCCTTTTTGTCTTTCCAAGTGTGAACCTGTCAGCAGCACTGTGAGTTCCTCCCACCCAGCTGCTCCGTGCTGTAAATCTTGCCCGACATCACTGCCCGGGCTGGTTGTATTCATCTACCTGTCAGAGGCAGGTGGGGTGAGTGTTCCTAATTCCGTTGTACACACTTACTTGCAAATATAAACCACAGCTTCCATCCTAGCCTTTGCCTGTCATAGGAGTTATGGTTAGATTTTCCAACCTACAACTCTTTTGTCTTATTTCTCTATTTGTTCAGAATCCAGGTGGAGAAGGCGGTCATATTTATTGGGTCCCTGGGTTGGTTAATTTTATCTGTCAAGTTGGCTAGGCAATGGTGCCCTGGTGATTAGTCAAACATCAGTCTAGATGTTGCTGTGAAGATATTTGTTTTAGATGAGATTAATATTTAGATCAGTGACTTTAAGTAAAGCAGATTTGCCTCCAGAGTGTAGGTGGGCCTCATCTAATCAGTTGATGGCCTTAGAAGCAAAGACTGAGTTTTCCAGAAGAAGCAATTCTACCTCAAGACTGCAACACAGAAACCCTCTTTGAATTTTCAGTCTTCAGACTCCAGGCTGCAACACCAGATCTTATCTGAATTTCCAGTCTGCCAGTTTGCCCTACAGATTTCGTACGTATTTGCTAGCCACCACAACTGCATGAGCTAATTTCTTAAAATAATTATCCTTCTCTCTCTCATTGTCTCTATCTTACTGCCTTTCCCTCTCTGCCTCGCTACATATCCTATCAGTTGTGTTTTTCTAGTGAACTTTAACTAATACATTCCCCTTAAATTCCAACAAATTATAACAGTGAGTCCTCACTCAATCCTCATGATTACTTACAAGGTAGGCAACTGCATTCTTCCCATTTTAAAGATGGGAAAACTGAGGTTTAGGGCAGTTAAGTAACTTGCTCAAGGCTATGCAGCTAGCCAGTGGAAAGGCAGTACTGGAATTCAAACATTTCTGAAACAATAGCTGATGTTTGTAATCATTGTACCACACTGGCTCCAGACCAGGAAAGAAAGGCATACTCAAAGTTATGATAAGGTACAGAACTAAGGGTAAGTTGGATATACCCATTTGATCACAGTCAATTGAGGAAAATCTTTATCTCTTGTCTCGTGCTGAGTGGTTATATTTTGACGCTCTCTCTGCTGTATTGCTGGATGAAATAATTGTAAGTTCAAGCTGATACTAATAGCCCAGGGGCTGTGTCCCTGGTCAGCCATCCTGGTGCTTTCAAGGCCTACTTTGTCATGTAACCTGTGGTTCTGAGGGTCCCTTTTATATTTGTTACCCTAACATTCACCATAATCAGTAACTCCCCAGACTGGCTATAATAGAGCACACCTTCTCCTTTTTCAGTTACGTCTGCAATTTGCTATTATAAAGCTTTCCAGTACTAGCAAGAACAACATCAAGAAATAATGGAATCTTTACTGATAAAACTCACCTGAGGATTTATTCATATGTTCACTTACTCATCCATTTATCCAATGGTCAGCCAGAAAGATTTACTGAGAATTATGCTGTGCTTGTATTTTACTTCATTCACTCAAAAATGATTGTGAAACTCTGACTACTCGCTCTGTCTTCCTAGGTGGATTCTCTCAAATTTCTCCCTCTTTTTCACATGAACTCATGTCCAGTGATACTTAATTTGATAAACTAATACAGAGAAATGGATTCATGAGTATTGAATGGCGTGATGGTTACTACTTCCGGGTAAGGTATATTCATTGTTAGAAAGATCTTTTAGAAGCACATCATCTTGATGCTGAAGGAATGGCTTTCATGATAGATGTTTCAGGCAATGTATTATGGGTGTTTTGGTTCCATGAGTCTTCTCAGTGTTCTCTCAAATCTCACTATCCGTGTTGAGGGTAACACTGTCATTTTATGAGAAATCAGCCATATGTCATCTTGTATGACATCATTTTACCCATTAAGGGGATGATTTTATGATAAAATAAAAAGAACCAAATAATTATTTGCATTATGAAAAATCATTCGTGATATATTTATATAAGGTAATGGTTAAAAGAAGCCAATAGTCTTCAAAGTGTCTCCCCTCCAGTTTCATGAAAATATTACTTCACCCGCAAGACAGACTGAAGCTGCTTAATCAATATCCACTCTCCTTGTATTTTTGGTAACTGAGCCAGTATTTTGGTTGGGATGGCAAAAAGATGTCTAGCTAAAAGACTGCATTTGCCAGCCTCCATGCATCTAGCTAGCAGTGTGTTTACTGGTTACTGTAACCAGTAGTGTATTTCTCCTAGGAATGTTCATCAAGTAAAGCTGACTCAAGTAGGAGGTGTTTGCCTTTTGCTTTCCCTGCTTTCTCCTGCCTGGAAGACAGACATAAAGGCTGTAGCTCTAGCAACCATTTTGGAACATGAGGCAACATTGTGAACTGAAGCCATGTGATAACATTGTGGAACATAAAGATAAGAGCACTTGGGTGAGCAGGGAATTCTCCTCTCAGTATTGGACTACTTCCCTCCAGATTCCATTATGTAAGGAAGATAAAATTTCTACCTCATCTCAATGACTCAAATTTGGTGTGTGTGTGTGTGTGTGTATGTTTTATGTAACTAAACCTAACTGTAATGAAAACATCCTTTAATTAAACCTAATTAAAATATAGGTTTATTAATAAAACCTATAAACATTATTATTCCAATAATGTTTCACTCATGGAGCCAATCTACAATCTTGAGTTTATTCACGGCTGAATGTTCCAGCCAGTTTGTATAAGTAGAAACCAAGTTCCCAAACATTCGGGTCCTGGCTCCTGGTCTCTTGTCTTGAACACAGAGCCTCGATTTTCTTTGGCCCATTGCTATTGCTATTCATGGATTGTCCAGCATACTTTTAAAGAAATCATTGTTCAGAGAATGTAACTTTCACTTAAAGATAAAAGCTGCTTCCACTCTTCTTTTTCCCTCTGAGTTTGGGTAAAATTATGCCTGGTGTAATTTACTGTAGTTCCTCCCCTGCCCTTTTTTTTTTTTTCTAAGTATCTGTCTTGGCGATTTTAAGACCTGTAAAATGTTGGTTGCTCTCACTTGTCCTAATCAGAGATTGAATAAAAAGACATTTCGAAATCTTGGAAAGATTGAGGGCTTCTGAACTTGAGCTGATCTGTTAAACCAGTTAGTTGAGCAAGGCCGGATGAGCCCTCAGGAAAAATCATGAAAACTAAATTGAACCGAACAGAAAAAAGCAATTTGCCAGCAGCGAACCCAATTCACAATTGGCCTCCTCCGGAGAAGAGTATCCTGCCTTGGTCGCATGCCAACAAGAGCTCCCTGCGATTATCTGTAGGATTGCACAATTCCTCTTAGGACAGTTATGAAAGGAAAAATAACATTTGTTCTGCCAAAGCGTGTGGACTTGCTGACATTTGCTGAAATACAGATATCATCCGAGTGAAAAGTGAACAGGATGTTATCCTTAAGGTACTTTAGAGAGCAAGTATGTGACACATCTTTTCCACACATACATAAGGCAGCTTGAATTTCTGGTAATTGTGAGGGCTTGACTCTTGCAACTATTTCCAACAGACCCCTGGTGGCTTTGGGGCTTTGGGAAGATCATCCCATGATATCTCAACCTGCTGAGAAACTGTTCTTTGTGATGTTCAGTAATGTTTGTCTATTTCTTCCCTTCTTGGAATGGTGATTTAAGGGGATAGAATCTGGCCTTGCTGGTCGGGAGGAGAGTCAGCACAGTTTAAATCAATCGTATCTGTCATATGAATTCCCTGATTCTAGACTGAACAAAAGAAGTATGCTGGGAAAAGATGAGGAAAAAGATGCCATATATTATATACTCTGATGGAGAAAGCGGGGGAGGATTTTAAATGATGGAGATTATCAACAATTCATATTGGATGGCTTTCATGGTGGAAGGCTCTGGGGACAGATTTGTGGAGGGCAAACTAAAAGAAATTCGACAGCTAGTGGCTTATCTGGAGAGCCTTGATTAAATGATATTTAAACTATTTATATTTAAGGTATTCAAGTATTTCCTTTATTTCTGGGCATTTCACTGTTGAAAGATTCAGATACAAAGCAGGCTTGGACGTATGAAACAAAACTGGTTTCTGGCTAAAGAACACAGCAGAAATTGAATATAATCAAAGTTAAACACAGATGATTAGCACTCTCATATGGTAAAGCAGCTCAGGACGAAATATGGAGAGCGCAGAGGAAGAAAATATAAGTAGTAATGGACAAGCTGTTCAGTAACAGAGTCAAAGAGGACTTGGCCAACAGTCATCAAAATATTAGAGGCTTGAAAAATAATTCACAGGAATTAGGCGATGTGTTTCAATAATATCTATCCTCATACATTGTGGGGATCATAGATACACGTGTGTGTGTGCATGTGTATTCTATATACATGGAAACTTATGTTTGGGAATATAACTGCAGAAGATTTCAGGTTGACACAGATTAGATTTGATAGCTTCAAAATCATTTTTAAAATTCTTGTATTCACTAGTAAATAAAAGAACCCAGTTTAGACTGCTGATCTGCAGTCGTGAAAATGGTAGCCTTCTCTAATGTGGCAACTAGGGTTTGAAGATCATTTATACCTGGGAGTGGGGTCATTTGGAGGCTACAGAACCATTACTAAGTGAATACGTCATGTTATAAAGGGTCTTTGATATCACAACGATATAAAATGCTATGGTTAAGCTGGAATGTTGCAGTTATACAGCACATTTTGGGTAGGTGGAGTGGTTAATGAGAGTGAAGATATAGTTGTCAATAAATCCAATGCAGTTTAATTCACATCAGTAAAAACCTATACAGTGCCCACAGTCTGCCAGGTACCGTGCCAGTTGCTGTGAATCCCAAAATGAATAAATTAGAGCACTTGACTCTAAAAAAAAACTTACAGTTCACTGAAGGATACAAAGAAGACATAGCAATAGGCTGGAAGGTGATGTGATGGAATGTATGTAATGAGATATACACAATTCCAGGACATGTACAAGGAACAGAAATAATAATATAAGGGAACAGATAGCAATGTTTTGCGGGCAAGACTTCTTCTTGGTGTGACGGGAGGTGGGGAAAATGCAAAGTTTTAGGGAGAAATTTCTACCTGAGCTTTTAAAGATAAGGAGGAGCAAGTCAGAGACATTCAAGGATGGAGGACAGGAGATAATTTGGGAGCAATGATGTGAACATTTGTTGTTTTGAAAGAAGGGAAATAGACCCAGATCATCCATTAGTATTGCCTCCAGACCCAGTGTCCAAAATCTAGAATTTCATGACTATGATTCAGATTTTACGTTTGCATATTCATCTCATTAATTTTTATAAAGATTTTTGATAGAACTGAACTGAAAAATTCACCTCATGCTTAAAGTTTGAAGGAACCTGGAGATCATCTTTGGTTTCCCCATATCACTTATTCATTCAATTCAACAAATATTCATTGAGAATCTACTATGTGCCAGACTGTCAAGCACTATTCTCAACACTTAGAATACATCAATAAATAAAAGGGATGGATACCCTTGGCCTCATGGAGCTTATGTTCGAAGAGGGAGAGGCAGACCATAACTAATACACGTAATAAATATGTAAATATTATAGTCTGCCGAAAGGCAGTAAATGCTACAGGGGAAAATCAGAGCAGGTTGGGTGAATGTCTCTGTTTGCCCAAGGCAGCCTGTTTATTCCTGTGGTCCCAACATAATTATTCACAGCAACTCCTTACCTCTAAAAGATGTCCTAGTTTGGGTCAGACACTATATACACTTCTCAGCACAGTTAAAGGGAATCAGGAATGTGTGTGCATTTGCGTGTGCACGTGTGCGCACATGCAGGGCCACATTACTATATTTAAAGTGGTAATCCAGGTAAGCCTCACGGAGAAGGGGGCTTCTGAGCAAAGAACTAAAGAAGTGAGAGAGTGAGCCTCCCAGATATCTTTGCGAAGAATATTCCAGGGCAAAGGCCCTAAGATTTCCAAAGAATGCGAGGAGGCCAGGGCCCTGAAGGGGAATGAATGGAGGGGAGAGCAATTGGAGATGCCAGCAGGCAGGAAAGGAGAAGGGAGCTGGAGAGGGTGGGGCCCTAGGCCACTGAAAGGGAGTTGAGCTCTCCTCTGAGTCCAGTGGAACGCCACTGGGGGATCCTATGTAGGAAGGACATAATCTGACTCATATTTGAAGATCATTACTCTGGCAATTCTTTGTGGAGTCGATTCCTTGAAAAGACTATACTCTAGGGGGTAAAAGTAAAGGCAAGCTGTCTAGATAGGAGGCTCCTATAGTGAACGCAGTGAGAGATGGTCATGGCTTGGAACAGGATGGTGGCAGTGGATATGGCGACAAGTGCTCAGATACTGAATGTGTTATGAACCAACCAGATTTCCTGCAGACAAGAGATGAGGGGATGAGTTTCTCATATCTTGCAGTAGTAACAAAGGATTCCTTAAAGAACTAGTTTAACAACTCGTGGGTTTTAGTCTTCACTGAGCTCTTAAAAAACAAATTACTTCTCCCACTTTGCTTCAAAGCTTTGCCTTCCCTTTCAAAGCATTTTCAAAATGGTAAATCCCATCAAAGTTTAGTTGTACAAGTAAAAGCTTCTGTCTGGTAACTATTAAAGATGGTTCCAATATGGCTGGTTCTGATTAATTGCAATGTGGTGTATGCACCATGTTGAAAGAGAGTGTTTTGTCAAACATGGGGCCTTCCAAACTGTAGCAAATAGGTAATCAATATGTTGAGTGTTAAGTTTACATTTTGAAATGATGAATAGTGTTGATGGTAGGACACCAAGTGGTGATGGATTATCGTGAGTGGTGGAGCAGAGAGAGTCAGGAGCTCTGCCTGTGACACCAGCTATGACTGTCACCACACCCCTAAACCTCACTGAGACGAATGCCCTTGGTTGTAAATGGAACACCTTGCTGTGATTACAGCTCTGGATTTTGGTAGTCACTGTGTTTTCATCTCTGAATGTAACTCTGTAAATACTTAGAAATCAGATAATAGGAATAAGGTTATAAATAGACAATCAGGATTCTGAGCTCTCATCAGTTTTTAATATTTTATGGTTATCTCAGGCCTCTTATTTGTGTATGTGTGCAACTTGAGGTCAAGGGCTGATATCTTTTCTAACAATGTATTATGCTCATGGGCCATGATTTAGAGAGGCACATAGCATGATGATGAAGAATACAGGTATGTTTATAAATTGGAAAAAATAGTAATTACATCTTAGGAGCATTGGGCTATTATACAAAAATTAGGGTGAAAATAACCATCAACTATTAAAACCAATGTTAACTGAAACTTTACTATGAGTAAGGCAGTATATTAAATATTTTATGAACTCTTTTACTTAATTCTAAATGAAAGCTCAAGATTCTGTGTAGGTACTCTTTTCATACCCATTTGAGAGAGAGAGAGAGAGAAGCAAAGCCACAGAAACCTGAATAATTTCTGCAAAGTTATTCAAACCTAGGCAGCTGGCCTCCAGATCTTGCACCATCTTAACCACAATACCCAAGTCTCTCCACAATATACAGAGAAGGTCAGCAGTTTCTGGCAATAATGAGAACTCAATAAAAGGAAGCTATGATGATGATGGTTATTATAGCAGTGGGAATTCAATACCTGCTAGGTAACTGAATGAATCCATGAGTCATCTACACTGAGGCATTGAGGTGATAGTTGAAATCAGGAAGAAATGAGCTCATCCAAGGGGAGAGAGCAGAGAAGGGCTGAGAACTGAAATGAGGAGGACGGATAACCAAATGCCTTAATGCCCACTTGGATGGTGTTGAACCCAGAAGTGACCATTCTCATGACCTACAGCAGAAATGAATGTTTCCTCCAGGACTGATTGAGTGACTCTGGGATTTTGGTTCTAACTCTTTAAAATTGTTTCTCTCACTTTGTTCAAAGCCTTGTCTTCCTTTTCAAAACATTTGCAGAATGGTAAATCCCACCTCCAAAGAGTCCATCAAAGTTTAGTCACAAACATAACTGCTCCTGTCTGGTAAAGATTAATGATGTTTCTGATAGGGATATTTTTGATTAACTGCTGTTGAAACTCTTGAGCTGAATGTCAAAGCTGGAAAATGAACTTTTAAATGGACTCAAAAGACAAGAGGCCCCTGTGTCCTTGAACATAATCCAATCAAAGAGATTGCAAAGGAAAACACAAGAGACAGTATTAAATTTTGTGATGACATGAAAGATCCTTGTTCCATTTGTGAAAAAAAAAAAGACACACCAGGTCATCATTCTTTAAGAGACTCTCCTTTGATATTGACCTGCCTAAAATGTTAAAAAAAGAAAAAAAAAAAAGTGTTTCTAAAACACAGCTCTTGACTTCACTTGTAAAACATCTATCTGTCCTCCAAAACTTCTGGTTTGCAAGTCTTGATGTTCCAAGTCATATTAAAAGAACAAAATAAAAGAAAATGCAGTCAAGAAAATAGGAGCATTTAATTGTATGTAATGTAGACAATTAAGGAAAGTAATGGCTGGTAACATCTCCTGGCAAGCTGTCATCCTATTAAGGCTGAGAGTTCAATTTTATTAAAGTTGTCCCAAAGGAACACGGGGGTCCCAATCCCAGATACCTCTACGTGAGTATTATCAGATGGTAATATCATAATCAGGCAAAACTAAAGTACATCAGTTGTTCATAAAGCTTCATTGGGATTACACTGAATGGTGTTATGAGCATGTTACTTTAAAAAAAACATCTACCAACACCATTAGCTTTTTTTCATCCTGACCTACTACTACGTCACCAGTTACCAGTGATAGTGGTGCAGGGAGTAGATGAAGTTTTTCTCATAGGACTAGTGATAGATATTCAATTTTAAATGCTTCCCACAGATTCTTCCAGCTCCTCTTTGCCCTCCACAATGTTAGGTAAAATTGGGTTCATACTGCACCAGAATCACCTGGGAATCTAATGAAAATGTAAATTTCTGGACCCCACACCAGAAAAATTGAGTTAGAATCTCTGGAAGGTAGGGATAAGAATCTCATTTTTAACAAAATCTTCTGTTGATTCTCAGGCATACAAAGTTTGAAAGGCAGTGTGCAGAGACGTGTGTTCAAGTTCAGCCTGTGCCTCTACATAGCTCTGTAACCCTGGATAAGTCACTTAAAGTTTCAAAGTCTCATTTCACTCTTGTATAAAATGAGGATATTAACACCAGTCCTGCTTACAGCAAAGTTGTGTACAAGTTGAAATGAGGTGACAGATGTGAAACTGCTTTTTAAACTACAAAGTATGGTGCATGGGTAATATATTACTGTTGTGGTTGTTATATAGCCATTCCCCTCCCCCTCATCCATTCATTTGGCTTATGATGCCATGGGTAGCAATTATGTATGAAACATGGGGCAGAGAATTACAGAGGTTCTTGATGTCTTGACTCTAGAAGTCTGTTTTAAGCTCATAATTGTAGATTACTAAAAGGGATGCATCTGTCTTCAACCCTCTCTATGTGTGTTGGCTTATAAAATTTTTCTTTATGATGTAGTCCATGTTTTGAATCTGCTCTATTTATTTATCTACTGTGTGGAAAATGAGACATAAGACTTTAGATGAAAATTCATCTGGTCTCATCCAGCCAGGATGAATTACAGTCAGTAGCAATAGCTCTTTTAAAAACAGGAAAATATATCTGCTTCATGTATACATGACTTAGAACTGATAAATAAAATGGGCATTTCTTGATTTTAAAATAATATTGATTGATAAACACATTTGGTTCAATAACATATCTTAGGGAAAATTATATATATTTCATATAGATGCATCTTGATTTTAAAAAAAGTGGGTATAGAGGGAATGTACCTCAATATAATGAAGGCCATATATGACAATCCCACAGCTTACATCACACTCAACAGTGAAAAACTGAAAGCTTTTCCTCTAAGATCAAGAATAAGACAAGGATACCCACTCTCATTACATTTATTCAGCATATTACTGGATGCCTAGAAAGAGCAATTAGGCAAAAAAAAAAGAAAAGTCATCCAAATCAGAACAGAAGAATGAAAACTATCTCTATTTGCAGAGGGCAGGATATTACATATAGAAAACCTTAAAGACTTCAACAAAAAGCTGTTAGAACTAATAAATACATTTAGTATAGTTGCAGGATACAAAATCAATATATAAAAATCAGTTGCATATTATAAAATAATAAACTATCAAAAAGAAATTAAGAAAACATTCCCATTTACAGTTACATCAAAATGATAAAATGCTTAGGAATACATTTAGCTAAGGAGATGAAAGACCTGAACACTGTAAACTATAAAATAGTAATAAAAGAAATTGAAGAAGACACAAATAAATGGAAAGATATTCCATGCTCATGGTTTGGAAGAATTAATACTGTTAAAATGTCCATACTACCCAAAGCAATCTGCAGACTCAATGTAATCCCTATCGAAATTCCAAAGGCATTTTTCACAGAAAAAAAAAATATTTAAATTTGTGTGGAACCACGAAAGACCCCAAATAACCAAAGCAATCTTGAGAAAGAAGAACAAAGTTGGAGGCATCCTGCTTCCTGATTTCAAACTGTTACAAAGCTATAGCAACCAAAACAGTATGGTGGTGGCATAAAAATAGACATATGGATCAATGAAACAGACAATGGAGAACCCAGAAATAAACCTATATATATATGGTCAATTAATTTATAACAAAGGAGCCAAGAGTGTACAATGGGGATGGATAGTCTCTTCAATAAGTGTCGTTGGGAAAACTGGATATCCATGTGAAAGAATGAAACTGGACATTTATCTTACACCATACAGAAAAATTAATTCAAAATGGATTAAATACTTAAATATAAAACCTGAAACCATAAAACTCTTAGAAGAAAATATGGGTAGTAATCTCCTTGACTTTGGTCTTAGCAATGGTTTTTTTGGATTTGACACCAAAAGCAAAAATAAACATATGGGACTATATCAAACTAAAAAGCTTCTATACAGCAAAGGAAACTATCAACAAAATGAAAAGGCACCCTATGGAATGGGAGAAAATATTTGCAAATCATATATCTGATAAGAAGTTAATATCTAAAATATATTTTAAAAAACTCATACAACTCAGTAGAAAGAAACCCAACAATCTAACCAGAACATGGGCAGAGTATCTGCATGGACAATTTTCCAAAAAGGACATACAGATGGCCAACATACAGATGGCCAACAGATGGGAAAAGGAACCCAATACACTGATCATCAGGGAAACACAAATCAAAACCACAAGGAGATATCACTTCACACCTGTTAGGATGGCTATTATCAAAAAGAGGAGAAATAACAAGTGTTGGCAAGGATGTGGAGAAAAGGGAGACCTTGTGCACTGTTGGTGGGAATGTAAACTGATGTAGCCACTAAGGAAAATAGCATGGAAGCTCCTCAAGAAATTAAAAATAGAACTAGCCTATGATCCAGCAGTTCAATTCTGGGTATTTATACAAAGGAAATGAAATCACTGTCTTGAAAAGATATTTGCACCCCTGTGTTTTCTGCAGCATTATTTACAATAACCAAGACATGGAAACAACCTAAGTGTCCATCAGCGGATGAATGAAATGTGTATATACATATATTCACCTTCCTTCCTTCTTCCTTCCTTCCTTCCTTCCTGCCTTCCTGCCATAAAAAAAGGAAATCCTGCCATTTGGAACAACATGCATCGACCATGAGGACGTTATGCTAAGTGAAATAAGTCAGACAGAAAAAGGCAATTACCACGTGATATCACTTATAGGTGGGATCTGAAAGAGAAAAAACAAACTGATGGTTTCTAGAGATGCGGGTTGGGAGTCAGCAAATTACGTGAAGGTGGACAAAAGATATAAACTTCCAGTTATAAGTTCTGGGATGTAACGTACGCCATGGTGAATATAGTCAACAACGTAGTTACCTCTATTGTATATTTGAAAGTCCCTAAAAGAGTAAATCTTAAAAGTTCTCATCACAAGAAAAAAAACTGTATGTGTGGTGATGGATGGTAACTAAACTTATTGTGGTGATCATTTTGCAGTACGTACATATCTCAAATTATTACGTTGTACGTCTAAAACTCATTCAATGTTATATGTCTATTTTATCTCAATTAAAAGGAATAAAGAATTACAAAATGATTTAACTAAAAAAAAGGAAACGAGGAGAAAATGTGATATAGTAGATATAACCACAGTGTAACTGAAAAAGAAAAAAGGGAATAGGAAACAGTGCCAAGTTCTTGTTAGAGAAGAAGCAATTTAATCAGATAATCTCATGTGAACAGAGATAAGATAATTTCTAAATAATGGTTGGAAGAAGATGATACAAGAAAAATGTAATGGTTAGGAAATACCGTGTGTGTGGTAGATTGTAGTATTTGTTTAAAATATTCACTGTTTCTCCTTTTGACCCATTTCTCATTGGCCACCCCCCATGGCCTTCTCTTGCTGGAGGATACTTATGACCCTGTTGATATCAGCCTTGGTCGTCAGACTTGCTTTGGCCAAAGAAATAGAAGAAGTGACCTCCACTATTTTGGAGCAGAAGCTTTAAGAGTTATTACCTTATTCTGCAATCACTTTTACTCTACTGCTAAAAGAGGGGTCCTGCCTTAGATAAGGGATACTCCTTCAGCTGGGATCACAAAGGAAGACAGCGTGGAGGAGAGCTGATGTTGACTGCCATTGCCATGTCACATGTGTGAGATATAAGCCTTAATTTTTCTGAACCACTAAGATTTGGGGGTTATTTATTATTGTAGCATAACCTAGTGAGACCTAACTCACACAACTTGTTTATTCTATTCCCCTCTCCCCTGTTTTATCTAAAATCAACACTTATAAATAAATACTGACAGGACAGTTTGGCCAAAAGATCATGCTAGTCTTGATGCATCTGACCATGAAATTTATGGCTGAGGGGCTGGGAAAGAGGAACGCTCTTTCACATGTTCAGCATAAAAACATTTCTTTACCAGGTTGAAATAAATGGAGCCCATCAGGCGGACGGTGGATTAGGGATTGTGAATTCATACTTTGGCAAAAAGGGATAAAATTTTACATTCCTTTGCGGTGTATTTATAGTTAATCCTGCCATTTTCTGTTGGCTTTGTTTTTAGGTATACGGAAATAATTTTTCTCTTATATAATTCTTATACAGTCTTTACACATTCTTCTATAAGATTATACATTCTTATATAATTATACATTCTTATATAATTCTTTCAGTGGTTATATTTCAGTATGCATCCTTGACTTATGACATTTTTCTTCAAATTAGTACTCTCATCACGTCCCAACTGATGTGAGAAATGTAAAAGTTTAATTCCTTTTATCCTCCTCCTGCCCTGTGTGCTATGGGTGCCATGTGTTTTACATCCTCACTGCCTATAACTACACAAGATACTATTAGTATTAACATTACAACAGTCAATATTATTTGACTTTTATCCCTGTTTTCCCTACGTGGTGTGCTTCCTTCCTCTTGCAGTTCTGTGCTTTCATCTGGAACTATTCTCTTCAGCCAAAGAACTTCCTTTATAATTTCTTGCAGTGGAATTCTTCTGGTGACAAATTCTAGATCTTTTGTGTGTCTAAAAATATCCTAATATTAGTATCTGAAGGATATTCTTCTTGGAACTGGAAGTCTAGGCTGATTTTTCTCTCTTTCAGCACTTTAAAGATGCTATTCCATTTTCTTCTAGATTGCATGGTTTCTCTTGACAATTCAGCTTTTGGACTTACTGCTTTTCTTTTGAAAATAGTGACTTTTTTTCTCTGGATGTGTTTAAGATTTTCTCTTTCCCTTTAGTTTTCAAAAGTTTGACCATTATGTGTCCTGATGTGATTTTCTTTATTTAACTTGCATGGCAATCACTAAGCCTGTGGAATCCTTGAATTAGTGTCTTTAGTATAAGGTCAGTATAAACACTTTGTAACTGTCTCTGAGACTAATGTTCCCATGAAAACAATAAGCCAATCTCAGAAATTGATGATTATTTAAAAAAATGATAAACAGAGTTAATCAAGAGTGAACATTTCTACTCTTCAGAGGACACCTTGAAAACATGAAAAGGGAAACCACAGACTGGGATAAAATATTCCCAATACATATACCTGACAAAGGATTCATATCTGAGATGTATAAAGAACTCACACAACTCAAGAGTAAGAAGAGAAAAACCCAACTTAAAAAAATGAGGAGACATTTTAGATGGATATATAAATGACCAGTAAGCACATGAACAAGTGCTCTATGTCATTATTTATCATTGGAAATGAAACTTAAAACCACAGTGAGATACTACGACACGTTCACCAGAATGGTTAAAATCTAAAAGTCTAACACCACCCAATGTTGGCCATGGTATAGAGCCACTTGAAGTCTCATACACAGTTGGTGGGAGCGTAAAGTAGTACCCCACTTTGGAAAAAAGTGCGGTGGTTTCTTATATGTGTAAACTAAGTACTCGAGGATGCTATATGAATAGTGATAAAGGCATATCAAACAACTAACATAATTGTTTTTAAAATGGTGTATCTCATTTATTCATTCACCTGTACATGGTTGTTTGTGTTGCTTCCAGCTTGGGGCCATTATGTATAAAACTGCTATGAACATTTGTGTACTAGTTATGTGTCAACATATGGTAAGGATATTGAGAAATGGAAACTGCATGAAATATGGAGGAAAGATGGGAAGGGAGATAACAGGGAGATGAGAATTGCTGGGGATGCGGAAGAGCACAATGATTTCCCAGAGGAAGTGACGATCAGGCTGACACCTGAAGAATGAGTGAGAGGTGGTCTTAGCTGGAATCTAAGCTTATTGACACTCCCTTAGTAGCCACAAGAGCCTACAAATGGAGCACATTGATATATATCTTTATATCCACAGATAAAATACCTTAATATAGAAAACCAGGGTCCAAGACAAGTTGGTCTTATTTTGGACCCCATACTATAGAGGGGTTCTCCTAGATTAATGATGACCACTATTTCTGGCTTCATTGCTCCCCTGTGGGAGTTTAAGGCTTATTGAAGAGACACAGATGCTCATAAATGATCAAAGCAATTTAGCTCTATAGCCTGGGGATGTTATTGTCAAAATACACTTCAAAAAAGTTTAAGAGCAATCCTCTTCCACGTCTATCGTATGATTGGTGCTCTCTTCTCCCTATTTGGCTACCTGCCCTCACCTTCCACCACTCAATCCTCTCAAACAATGTAGTTCCTTTGGGCTTAAAAGAAATGGAAGCAATCATTAATTCTGAAATAGGAGGAGTTGAAAAGTCCTTAGTAGGCTAAAATAAAGTATTTATTAAAGAATGTATCAGTGTATCTTTACATTATTGTTTTAAAGGTAACGTATGTATAGGTTAATGAAAAAGAGCCAAGAAAACTCGTTGCTGAAAGTTTGGGAATTCCTAACACATTGGTGTTTCTGGGTAATATGAGAACAGAGGAAATGAGTTGACCATTTGTGATGATGTCAGTTGGCGAATGGTTCATGTGACCCTGTAATTAATTTTAAGGTGACACTTCTAATTACCTTACGGATCAGCCAGGTCATCCTCTCAGAACTGACCTACTTTGATAGGGCAGAGTGAGCCCTCATTCAGTTTTAGTGGTTCTTAAATCTTTAATTGCTTCCTGTCAGGTACTCTGGACCTTGACTTATTTCTCACTGTGCTCTGTTTTAGTTTGGGTGCTTTTGAGATGCCGAGGTTAAGCCTCTGTGATCCCCCGCAGTAGGACCAGCCATTCTGCATGACACTATACAGTGTCTATGTATCAGAGTTCATTAAGATAAAATTCAAACAATATTTTATAAATACTGTGGAAATAAACAAAGACCACCTAGATGAGAACAAGCAAAGGCTAGTTATTCAGAGCTTGCTATAGCAAAGGAGTTGGCCACCATCACTTGTGTTTAGGCAGAGATTCAAAGGCAGGCAGAGGAGTGGGAAAGCTTTATAGGGGACGGAGGGAAGGCTTCAGGTTTGCCTGGATTGTAGGCTGGTGGCATGGGAAGCAGTAGCCAGGAAAACCAGAAGCAGGGCATCCTGTGTGATTGGTTAGGGGTGAATATTTGACTTTCTCTGGTTGGTCCTAACTTGGAAGAAGGAATAAACGCTAGGGAAACTGTCAATAAAAATTGCTGTCATCAAGTCTTGACCGTTTGGAGATCACTGTTATAGCAGTTATTGTTTGGCTTTCTGGATTGTTACTGGTGATAGCAGTCTGATTACTACAAGTCTAACTTATAAATAGCCAGCTGACTTCCTGGGCTGGTGGCTGCAGATTGTGGGGTTGAGAATCTTATTCTTATATATGGCATAGCCACTTTATGTTTGTATATTCAATCTTTCAATATATTTACTGTGGTCTGTTTGTTTTGTGAGTTTTGCATCTCAGATTCTCTGTGTGTGTGTGTGTGTGTGTGTGAGTGTTTTCTGTATACAATCTAAACGCTAGGATTTATTATACCTCTGGCTTTTCCAAATTTCCTCTATACCTTCTTATCATATGATTTAGGGTATTTTAAGAGGTGCTATAAGAATGTTTGCACTATGAAACTCAATTATTTACTCATATTTGGGCACAGGCAGGCATAGCTAACTAAACTACAGCAGAGTATATACTAGGATGGGTAAGACAGAAACCCTGAAACTTAACTGGGCACAGCGTGGCCCAGGCCATGCCAAGGGTAAGAAGGAATAGAAAGAAAATTCAGGAATCCAACTCTGATCAAGATGTGGGATAAAGTCTAGTCTTAAAGCAAAGAAAAAAAATCAATGGTTACATTTATTTGCTAACATTAAATATGCTTCTACTTCATGCTAAGTGCTATGTAAAGCATCTTTCTTTCGCTGTTCAGTTTATTCGTTTTTAAAATTCTATAAAGTCAGTTGTTAGACTATCCCTTTCTACAGATGGGAAAATTAAGGCTCAGGAAAAGGAATTGCTTTGCCCAAGTCCCTGCAGCCAGTGAGGAGTAGAGCTGGTACTGGGGACCAGCAGGCTGACTCCAGAGTCCGAGTCAAGTTCAACTCCTTTCCACTGCCCCCTTCACTCCGACTCCCAGGGGCCCACCCCACATCCTTGAGCTGCGTAAGTCTCTTGGCTGGCAGGCAGCCCTTTTGCGTGACAATAGCTAAGTGGCTCAAATTGTGAAGATTAAATGATATGCCATCTTTCCCCCCAAATTTCTCTCTTGAGCAGAATGAACAGAAATAAATTTCAAGTCCATTGTCTAAGCAAATATCCAACCAGAATAAGAAATTCTGATCTGCCCCTCACTTCATACATTCCTCCTCTATATGAGCAGATGTCTCAAAATCTTCTTTCTCACTTGCATGGAAATGGGGTGTGAAGAAGTTTCTGGGGAGAAGAACACGGGAAAGGATTGGACTGTTGGAGAAAGTCTATGGCATCTGAGTTCACTTTCTTTTCTACCTCCTTCCTGGTAGGACTTAGTTAAATGGACATTTGTTAAGTGGAGCAAAGGGCGCCGGATGATGAGCTGTGGTTCAACAACAGGTCACAAGAGAAAGTGAAATAGAGAAGTTTATCACTCACAAGTCCTGGAGGAAGTACACAGCATGCTTCCAGGGGCTATATAGGGAGATCAAGGCAGAATGTAGAGAGAGTCAGAGGACAGGCAGGACCTGGGGCACATTCCCTTAACAGGATCCATGGGTGGAGTGCTTTGGGGTTCCCAGGCTAGGGCCAGATTTGTCCACTCAAACCAAAAGAACAGAAAATCTTGGTGAGCCCCCAGGGGTCTTACCTAAGGGGTGAATGAGGCCGACAGATGCAGGGATCCAGGGGAGACTGCTGACCATAAGGGCTGTTGGTGAGGTCATATCAGAAACTTACGTTTGCTTGTTATTCTGCAGGCTGACATCTAGGACATGTGCTTGCATGAGGGGACTAGTGTTAGTTTAAGGTCTCTGCAGGCCATTTTGCAAAACAAAGTGGATGCCGAGGCAGCAATACCACGGAGTAGCTTAGCTCAGCTCAACATTTCCCCTCTTTAGTAATCAGTTTCTGTGAGTGGGGAACAGCAGGTGGAGTTGACTGATGGTGGTAGGGACTTTTCAGCCAACTATTGGGAAGCATGCGGTGTAAGTTGTTGGCCCCAAGTGTTGGAAGCTTTCTTTACATTGTGGAGTACTTTGTGTCTGTTTTCAACTCTTTTAATAGAATGATAGAATGCAGTTGAGCACATAGAGGTACATAAAGGTGGGCAGAGAGAAATGGTAGCCTCTTTAATTTGGAAGCCTTGGTAATGAGATGATACCTGCACCAAGTCTTATGAAGTATACTTCAGCAGAAAAAGAAGGTTGGAGAAAAGCATGTGCAGTGCAAACAAGGGAATAAGCAAAAGCATGGAGGACTGAATAAGCACAGGGATTGCCCAGGAGAGAGGATTATAAGCCATCTGATATTACTGGAGTCAAAAACATGAGGTGGATGGTAATATCAGACTAGAGGTCCTTAAACACCCCATACTTAGTTCAGAATTATGTAAGGAAAAAGGGATGTTCAGAATGCAGAGAAAGTCAAATGGTCCCAAGGAAGAAGCAGAGATTAGTATCAAAACTCCAAGCTTCTCAGTGGCATCAGGTTTCTCCCTAAAGCAGCAAACACTCATCTAGGCAAACATTTTCTTTTTAACATCTTTATTGGAGTATAATTGCTTTAAAATGATGTGTTAGTTTCTGCTTTATAACAAAGTGAATCAGCTATACATATACATATAGCCCCATATCCCCTCCCTCTTGCATCTCCCGCCCACCCTCACTATCCCACCCCTCTAGGTGGTCACAAAGCACCAAGCTGATCTCCCTGTGCTATGCAGCTGCTTCCCACTAGCTATCTATTTTACATTTGGGAATGTATACATGTCCACGTGACTATCTCACTTTGTCCCAGCTTACCCTTCCCCCTCCCCGTATCCTCAAGTCCATTCTCTACGTCTGTGTCTTTATTCCTGTCCGGCCCCTAGGTTCTTCATGACCTTTTTTTTTTTTTTTTGATTCCATATATATGTGTTAGCATATGGTATTTGTTTTTCTCTTTCTGACTTACTTCACTCTGTATGACAGTCTCTAGGTCCATTCACCTCACTACAAATAACTCAATTTCGTTTCTTTTTACGGCTGAGTAATATTCCATTGTATATATGTCCCACATCTTCTTTATCCACTCATCTGTCGATGGACAGTTAGGTTGCTTCCATGTTCTGGCTATTGTAAATAGTGCTGCAATGAACACTGTGGTACATGACTCTTTTTGAATTATGGTTTTCTCAGGGTATATGCCCAGTAGTGGGATTGCTGGGTCGTATGGTAGTTCTATTTTTAGTTTTTAAGGAACCTCCATACTGTTCTCCATAGTGGCTGTATCAATTTACATTCCCACCAACAGTGCAAGAGGGTTCCCTTTTCTCCACACCCACTCCAGCATTTATTGTTTGTAGATTTTTTGATGATGGCCATTCTGACCAGTGCGAGGTGACACCTCATTGTAGTTTTGATTTGCATTTCTCTAATGATTAGTGATGTTGAGCATCCTTTCATGTGTTTGTTGGCAATCTGTATATCTTCTTTGGAGAAATGTCTATTTAGGTCTTCTGCCCATTTTTGGATTGGATTGTTTGTTTTTTTGATATTGAGCTGCATGAGCTGCTTGTAAATTTTGGAGATTAATCCTTTGTCAGTTGCTTTGTATGCAAATATTTTCTCCCATTCTGAGGGTTGTCTTTTCGTCTAATTTATGGTTTCCTTTGCTGTGCAAAAGCTTTTAAGTTTCGTTAGGGCTCATTTGTTTTTTTTTGTTTTTATTTCCATTTCTCTAGGAGGTGGGTCAAAAAGGATCTTGCTGTGATTTATGTCATAGAGTGTTCCGCCTATGTTTTCCTCTAAGAGTTTTATAGTGTCAGGCCTTACATTTAGGTCTTTACTCCATTTTGAGTTTATTTTTGTGCATGGTGTTAGGAAGTGTTGTAATTTCATTCTTTTACATGTAGCTGTCCAGTTTTCCCAGTACCACTCACTGAAGAGGCTGTCTTTTCTCCATTGTATATTCTTGCCTCCTTTATCAAAGATAAGGTGACCATACGTGCATGAGTTTACCTCTAGACTTTCTATCCTGTTCCATTGATCTATACTTCTGTTTTTGTGCCAGTACCATACTGTCTTGATTACTGTAGCTTTGTAGTATAGTCTGAAGTCTGGGAGCCTGATTCCTCCAGCTCTGTTTTTCTTCCTCAAGGTTGCTTTGGCTATTCGGGGTCTTTTGTGTTTCCATACAAGTTGTGAAATTTTTTGTTCTAGTTCTGTGAAAAATGCCATTGGTAGTTTGATAGGGATTGCATTTAATCTGTAGATTGCTTTGGGTAGTAAAGTCATTTTCACAATGTTGATTCTTCCAGTCCAAGAACATGGTATATCTCTCCATCTCTTTGTACTGTCTTTAATTTCTTTCTCAGTGTCTTATAGTTTTCTGCATACAGGTCTTTTGTCTCCTTAGGTAGGTTTATTCCTAGGTATTTTACTCTTTTTTTGCAATGGTAAATGGGAGTGTTTCCTTAATTTCTCTTTCAGATTTTTCATTAGTGTACAAGAATGCAAGAGATTTCTGTGCATTAATTTTGTATCCTGCTACATTACCAAATTCAATGATTAGCTCTAGTAGTCTTCTGGTAGCATCTTTAGGATTCTCTATGTATAATATCATGTCATCTGCAAACAGTGACAGTTTTACTTCTTCTTTTCCAATTTGGATTCCTTTTATTTCTTTTTCTTCTCTGATTGCTGTGGCTAAAACTTCCAAAAATATGTTGAATAATAGTGGTGAGAGTGGACAACCCTGTCTTGTTCCTGATCTTAGTGGAAATGGTTTCAGTTTTTCACCATTGAGAACGATGTTGCCTGTGGGTTTGTCATATATGGCCTCTATTATGTTGAGGAAAGTTCCCTCTATGCCTACTTTCTGGACAGTTTTTATCATAAATGGGTGTTGAATTTTGTTGAAAGCTTTTTCTGCATCTACTGAGATGATCATATGGTTTTTATCCTTCACTTTGTTAATATGGTGTATCACATTGATTGATTTGCGTATATTGAAGAATCCTTGCATTCCTGAGATAATCCCCACTTGATTATGTTGTATGATCCTTTTAATGTGCTGCTGGATTCTGGTTGCTAGCATTCTGTTGAGGATTTTTGCATCTATATTCATCAGTGATATTGGCCTGTAGTTTTCTTATTTTGTAACATCTTTGTCTGGTTATGCTATCAGGGTGATGGTGGCCTCATAGAATGGGTTTGGGAGCATTCCGCCCTCTGCTATATTTTGGAAGAGTTTGAGAAGGATGATAGGTGTTAGGTCTTCTCTAAATGTTTGATTGAATTAGCCTGTGAAGCCATCTGGTCCTGGGCTTTTGTTTGTTGGAAGATTTTTAATCACAGTTTCAATTTCAATGCTTGTGATTGGTCTGTTCATATTTTCTATTTCTTCCTGGTTCAGTCTCAGAAGGTTGTGCTTTGCTAAGAATTTGTCCATTTCTTCCAGGTTGTCCATTTTATTGGCATATAGTTCCTTGTAGTAATCTCTCATGATCCTTTGTATTTCTGCAGTGTCAGTTGTTACTTCTCTTTTTTCATTTCTAATTCTGTTGATTTGAGTCTTCTCCCTTTTTTTCTTGATGAGTTTGGCTAATGGTTTCTCAATTTTGTTTATCTTCTCAAAGAACCAGCTTTTAGTTTTATTGATCTTTGCTATCATTTCCTTCATTTATTTTTCATTTATTTCTGATCTGATCTTTATGATTTCTTTCCTTCTGCTAACTTTGGGGTTTTTTTGTTCTTCTTTCTCTAATTGCTTTAGGTGGAAGGTTAGGTTGTTTATTTGAGTTGTTTCTTGTTTCTTGAGGTAGGATTGCTTTGCTATAAAGTGCCCTCTTAGAACTGCTTTTGTTGCATCCCATAGGTTTTGTGTTGTTGTGTTTTCATTGTCATTTGTTTCTAGGTATTTTTTGATTTCCTCTTTGTTTTCTTCAGTGATCTCTTGGTTATTTAGTAGCATATTGTTTAGCCTCCATGTGTTTGTATTTTTTACAGTTTTTTTCCTGTAATTGATATCTAGTCTTATAGTATTGTGGGCAGAGAAGATACTTGATACAATTTCAATTTTCTTAAATTTACCAAGGCTTGATTTGTGACCCAAGATATGATCTATCCTAGAGAATGTTCCATGAGTACTTGAGAAGAAAGTGTATTCTGTTGTTTTTAGATGGAATGTCCTATAAATATCAATTAAGTCCATCTTGTTTAATATATCATTTAAAGCTTGTGTTTCCTTATTATTTTCATTTTGGTTGATCTGTTCATTGGTGGTAGTGGGGTGTTAAAGTCCCCTACTATTATTGTGTCACTGTCGATTTCCTCTTTTATGGCTGTTCGCATTTGCCTTATGTATTGAGGTGCTCCTATGTTGGGTGCATAAATATTTACAATTGTTTTATCTTCTTCTTGGATTGATCTCTTGATCATTATGTAGTGTCCTTCTTTGTCTCTTGTAATAGTCTTTATTTTAAAGTCTCTTTTGTCTGATATGAGAATTGCTACTCCAGCTTTCTTTTGATTTCCATTTGCATGGAATATCTTTTTCCATCCCCTCACTTTCAGTCTGTATGTGTCCCTAGGTCTGAAGTCAGTCTCTTGTAGACAGCATATATATGGGTTTTGTTTTTGTATCCATTAAGCCAGTCTATGTCTTTTGGTTGGAGTATTTAATCCATTTACATTTAAGGTAATTATCGATATGTATGTTCCTATTACCATTTTCTTAATTGTTTTGGGTTTGTTATGGTAGGTCTTTTCCTTCTCTTGTGTTTCCTGCCTAGAGAAGTTCCTTTAGCATTTGTTGTAAAGTTGGTTTGGTAGTGCTGAATTCTCTTAGCTTTTGCTTGTCTGTAAAGGTTTTAATTTCTCTGTCGAATCTGAATGAGATCCTTGCTGGGTAGAGTAATCTTGGTTGTAGGTTTTTCCCCTTCATCACTTTAAATATGTCCTGCCACTCCCTTCTGGCTTGCAGAGTTTCTGCTGACAGATCAGCTGTTAACCTTATGGGGAGTCCCTTGTATGTTATTTGTTGCTTTTCCATGGCTGCTTTTAATATTTGTTCTTTGTATTTAATTTTTGATAGTTTGATTAATATGTGTCTTGGCGTGTTTCTCCTTGGATTTATCCTGTATGGGACTTTCAGAACTTCCTGGACTTGATTGACTATTTACTTTCCCATATTAGGGAAGTTTTCAACTATAATCTCTTCAAATATTTTCTCAGTCCCTTTCTTTTTCTCTTCTTCTTCTGGGACCTGCATAATTAGAATGTTAGTGTGTTTAATGTTGTCCCAGTGGTCTCTGAAACTGTCCTCATTTCTTTTCATTCTTTTTTCTTTATTCTGCTCTGTGGTAGTTACTTCCACTATTTTATCTCCTAGGTCACTTATCCATTCTTCTACCTCAGTTATTCTACTATTGATTCCTTCTAGAGAAGCTTTAATTTCATTTATAGTGTTGTTCATCATTGTTTGTTTGCTCTTTAGTTCTTCCAGGTCCTTGTAAAATGTTTTTGTATTTTCTCCATTCTATTTCCAAGATTTTGGATCATCTTTACTATCATTACTCTGAATTCTTTTTCGGGTAGCCTACCTATTTCCTCTTCATTTGTCTGGTCTCGTGGGTTTCTACCTTGCTCCTTCATCTGCTGCGTATATCTCTGTCTTCTCATTTTGCTTAACTTACTGTGTTTGGGGTCTCCTTTTCACAGGCGGCAGGTTCGTAGTTTCTGTTGTTTTTGGTGTCTGCCCCCAAGTGGGTAAGGTTGGTTTAGTGGATTGTGTAAGCTTCCTGGTGGAGGAGACTGGCGCCTGTGTTCTGGTGGTTGAGGCTGGATCTTGTCTTTCTGGTGGGCAGGACTGCATCTGGTGGTGTGTTTTGGGGTATCTGTGAACTTAATATGATTTTAGTTCGCCTCTCTGCTAATGGGTGGGGTCGACTTCCTGTCTTGCTAGTTGTTTGGCATTGGGTGTTCAGCACTGGAGCTTGCTGGTCATTGAGTGGAGCTGGGTCTTTGCATTGAGATGGAGATCTCTGGGAGAGCTCTCGCTGATTAATATTATGTGGGGCCAGCAGGTCTTTGGTGGACCAATGTCCTGAAGTCAGCTCTCCCATTTCAGAGGCTCAGGCCTGACACCTGGCTGGATCACCAAGACCCTGTCAGCCACATGCCTCAATAGAAAAGGGGGAAAAAAAAAAGAAAGAAAGAAAAGCAAAATAAAATAAAACGTTATTAATATAAAAAAATTTTAAAAAAAGAGACCAACGAAACCAATAAACAAAGCCACCAATGATAACACGTGCTAAAAACTAAACTAAGATAACTATACAAATCAGAAACTAGTCAGCTGCATACAGCAAACCCCAGTGTACAGTTGCTCCCAAAGTCCACGGCCTCAATTTTGCGATGATTCATTGTCTATTCAGGTATTCCACAGATGCAGGTACATCAAGTTGATTGTGGAGATTTAATCTGCTGCTCCTGAGGCTGCTGGGAGAGATTTCCCTTTCTCTTCTTTGTTCACACAGCTCCTGGGGTTCAGCTTTGGATTTGGCCCCGCCTCTGCATGTAGGTCACCCTCTGGCATCTGTTCTTTTCCCAGACAGAAGGGGGTTAAAGAAGCAGTTGATTTGGGGGCTCTAGCTCACTCAGGCCGGGGGGAGGAAGGGGTACAGAATGCGGGGCAAGCCTGCGCCGGCAGAGGCCCAAGTGACATTGCAACAGCCTGAGGTGCGTCGTGTGTTCTCCTGGGGAAATTGTCCCTGGATCATGGGACCCTGACAGTGGTGGGCTGCACAGGCTTCTGGGAGGGGAGGTGTGGAGAGTGACCTGTGCTTGCACACAGGATTCTTGGTGGCTGTAGCAGCTGCTTTAGCATCTCATGCCTGTCTCTGAGGCCGGCGCTGATAGCCACAGCTCGTGCTAATCTCTGCAGCTTGTTTAGGCAGTGCTCTGAATCCCCTCTCCTCATGCACCCCAAAACAATGGTCTCTTGCCTCTTAGGCAGGTCCAGACTTTTTCCTGGACTCCCTCCCAGCTAGCTGTGGTGCACTAGCCCCCTTCAGGCTGTTTTCATGCAGCCAACCCCAGTCTCCTCCCTGGGATCTCCCCTCCGAAGCCTGAGCCTCAGCTCCCAGCCCCTACCTGCTCTGGCAGGTGAGTAGACAAGCCTCTCGGGCTGGTGAGTGCTGGTCGGCACCGATCCTCTGTGCGGGTATCTCTCCGCTTTGCCCTCTGCGCCCGTTGCTGTGCTCTCCTCTGTGGCTCCGAAGCTTCCCCTCCCCAGCCCACCCCCCGTCTCCACCAGTGAAGGGGCTTCCCAGGTGTGTGGAAACCTTTCATCCTTCACAGCTCCCTCCCAGAGGTGCAGGTCCCATCCTGTCCCTATTCTTTTGTCTCTGTTTTTTCTTTTTTCTTTTGCCCTACCCAGGTACGTGGGGAGTTTCTTGTCTTTTGGGAAGTCTGCAGTCTTCTCCTAGCATTCAGTAGGTGTTCTGTAGGAGTTGTTCCACATGTAGATGTATTTTTGATGTATTTGTGGGGAGGAAGGTTATCTCCACATCTTACTCCTCCGCCATCTTGAAGGTCTCCTCCTAGGCAAACTTCTTAAATCAAACTTATTTCCAGGTGCTTCATCAAGATTAATGATCACTATCTTCCTTGCTAAGATACTTTTTTTTTGTCTTTGTAAACTCAGATTTTTTTTTTTTGTCATTTGATTAAAAGTGAAGACAGTAACCATGTCCAACTTGTTCATCATTGTATTTCCAACCATTGCCAAGAATAATGCCTGGAATATTGGACATTTACAGGAAAATGTTGAATGAGTGCATAAAGACTCTGTTTCTCCAGAGGAAAAATTTTTGTTCATGTCATCTGATTAATAATAAAATTATTTTTAAAAATCTAACATGTAGCTCTTTTTAAAAGGGTATAATCATTTATTTATTCAACCCATTATGGCACTTGTGTTGTTTCCAATTTGAGGCCATTAGGAATAAAGCTTCTATGAACATTCACGCATAAGTTTTGCGTGAACATGTTTTCATTTCTCTTGGGTAAATTCCTAGCAGTAAAATTATGCAGTCCTAGGGCAGTCTTATTTTACTTTTAAAAGAAATTTCCGAACCTTTTCCCAAAGTAGCTGTACTATCTTACACTCCTACCAATTATATATGAGTTCAAGTGACTCCATATTATCATCACTCTGTGGTGTTAGTCTTATAATTTAGTCATTCTGGTGGGCATGTAACGGTAACACATTGTAGTTTTTACTTGGATTTCCATGATGAATAATGACATTGAACACTTGTTCACGTGCTTACTGGTCATTCAAATATCTGCCCAAAAACTTTCGCCATTTAAAAAGAAGTGTGGTTGTTTGCCTTCATATATTTAATATAAATTCTGGATATGAATTTTTTGTCAGGTATATTTAGTGGGAATATTTTTCCCAGTCTGGTTTCTTTTCATTTTTTTCAGAGTCTTTTGAAGAGCAGAAGTTTTAAAGTTTTGATTATAGACCAATTTATCAATGTTTTTCTTTTATAATTCCCAATTTTTGAGATTGACTTACAGCGTTGAAGGTGGGGGTAGTCTCAGAGACAGTTGCAAAGTATTTACCCTAAATTTCTGGCCCCTCAAGTTTTAGGCAATGAAGTGAATGCTTTTTACTTCCAGCCTGGCCATAGAAACACAAAGCAGGCCAACACTTTCACTCCAAGAACCAGAAAAGCCAGGCAAGTTACCAAAGACATGTTTGAAGATACTGGCAATCTATAGAAATTACGAGGACTAGGTAAGCTGGAACTCAGAGCAGAACTGAGGGGACTTCAAATGTGAGCTGAGAATAACCAGTTGGGTTTTTGTTTTCTCCTGGGTTATTTACTGATTTGGGCTGCAGACAGGTTAAGGCTTGATCCAAACAGAGAACCTCTATTCAAGGAAAGAGAAAACTTGAAAATTTTTTGTGGGGACTTGATCCTGGCTGATGGACTGGGAATTTGAGGAGGCCCAAATGCAACTGGTTTTCTCCACAAGACATTTCGTAAGTTCTGGGGTATATGTGGGAAGCTGGGAGCCTAGACAAGAGAATCTTAAAGCCAGAGTGAAATTTCCAGTAATCCTGACATGCTCGCAAGACAAATTGGAGAAATGGGGCTTTCTTGAAACACATACCTGCTTTCTCTTTTAAAACATTTGCTAAACTTTGAATCTTTGGAAATGGAATGTTAAAGAGCTAAGCTCAAAATCTCCCAAGAACAGCAATGAATCTGTCATTTTTTAGGCCTAAAAAGTCAGGCTTGCAAACAAACATCAGAAGGGCCGTGCCTAAGCAACAAGCATGAAGCAGAGAAGGATCAGAGCTTACTGAGAGTACAATTTAGCCCTGGGCTAGATCAGTCTCTGCTTGGACTGAGAAAATAGACTTCTCCCCTTATTTCCAAACAGAAGAAAGGGGAACTCTCTCTGGGGAAAAGAAAATCACTTGTAACTTCTAGGGTTCTCTAAATACAATGTCTGATACACATTCAAGAAGTACGAGACATACAATGTGGAATAAAATTGTGACTGGTCATCAAAAAAGAAACACCCAGTAGAAACAGACCCACAGATGGTCCAGATATGGGAGTTACAAAACAACGATTTTAAAATAGCCATGATGAATAGAGAGAAAAAGATTAAGAATTTCAATAGAAAATTTGAATCTATAAAAATCAGCAAATATCCTAGAAATTAAAACATTTGAAATTACACATAAATTCAATAGGTTTAACAGCGTACTGTAGATAGCAAACAATAGGAAGAGTGAACTTGAAGATGACTCAATAAACTAGCCAAACTGAAACAGACAGAAAAGAGAATTTAAAAAATGTAAGAGACATGAGGGACACAGCCAAGTCTAAACATACATTTATTTGGAGTATTAGGGGGAGAGACAAGAATGGGTCACAAACAACAGCTGAAGAGATAATGACCAAGAATTTTCAAAACTGGTAAGAAAAAAAAAACCTCATGTCACAGATTCTATGAGCTCAGTGATTTCCATAAAGGATAAACAACAAAGATTACATTGGGACCTATTACCATCAAGTTACTGAAAACCAAAGGAAAAGAGAAAACTTCAAAGCATCCAGAAAAAAACCCCACAACAGTACTTTCAAAAGACAAGCAATAAAACTAAGAACTAACTTTTCAATAGAAACTAGGGAATCTTTAAGAAATAAGGGGGAGAAAATGGTAGAACCCCACTGATCTGCAATATTTCCAATTTGGCAACATTTCTCAAGTTAAAAGATGTTCATACTTTTTCACTGACCAGTCTAATCTCATATATGTATATGAGATGAATATGTATATGTTTTAACATATCAGACTAGTTTATAATATTTATCAATAAAAATATTTAGTAAAATTGTAAAAACATACATGGATCAGAGAGGATTTCACAGTGAGGACTCAATTATATCTTGTTTAATTCTTTAAAGTAATGAAGAAATGAAGTAACTTGAAAATGCTTGTTTCACGACGTAAGTCAAATCATTATTTCATCCACCTTAAACTTATACAGTGCTGTCTGTCAATTATATATTAACAAAACTGGAAGAAAAAAAAAATAATCAAAAAAAATAACCAAAAGTCCTTAAGACTTGGAGGCAATTAAATATGCAGGGTTTCCAGGGATTTTTTTTTTTTTTTTTTTTTTTAAATTTCTTGTGGTGGAAGGGAATGGTGCGATTTAGGGCATTTCTAGTTATTCTCAATGGCATCCTAAGCTCAGAGTCCTGTCTGTTCTGTGACGCTATCCATACAAGTGGATTTGACTGCAAAAATGGAAAACAGTATTTCTGTTTCCACTTGATCTAGAGAGTCAGCAGAACTTGTGAAATGCCTAGCTGACAAGAAAAAAAAATCTACCCAAAGATGCCCCTTGAAAACCTACGGTTTATTTATTTATTCATTTACTTCCTTCCTGAATCGAGTTTGCTTTTTCCTTTGGGGTCTTTGTTCTGGAAGGAATTGCTTCTCTTAGTACCTGGTGACATTTCTGCAAAGCTTATCAGCCGCCGATGCCGTTTTCGCTCAGAAACTTTTAGGTATTACGAGAAAAGAAGGCTGCTTGCTGGGTGTCATAAAACCTATTTTCAGATGTGCTGTTTCCAGATGCCTTAGCTTAATCTGACTGCCTGGGAATGCTCAGCATGATGGACAGCGCCGTCTAACATCTGCAGGCGGCAATGATTACCGACAGTTACGGTCAAAACCAAAGCCCGTGCCAAAAAAATGAGTAACTTGTATTCATGAAAGTGGTTTTACTTCTTGCACAAATGGCCAACAAGCTGTTAAAGGGTTTGTGTATCAACTCATCAAGGGGAAAAGGTCACTTGAAAAAAAAAGCCACTAACTAAAAAATATAAGGGAGGAGCAAGAATTGAAATACATTCTAAATCAAGCAGCTTGTGAATTTACAT